>NC_056747.1:647849687-647929687 GCF_019279795.1 Protopterus annectens | reverse complement strand
ACTCAAATGTCCAAGAAAAGATGTTTTATTAGGCTAACAGTTTCTTAAACACACAGACCATGTTTGCTAATCAAGATTTGTCAGTGTAGTCTGTTTAACAAACTAAAACCAGCTGTTTCTATAAGGTGAAAATTCTGTCACATGATAGCTGATTCAGTATGTAAAAACTTCATGTGCATGTTTAATAAACAAATCACAACGCATAAAAATCCAAATTATATAAAGAAAAATGAAAAAGAGCAAATAAAACTGGAAGAATATTTCATAGAAATTACATACTTTTTAAAGTTTAATTTATTGAAACAGGTTGAGAAATCATCACAATAACTCACCATGACTTAAGAAATCAGCTGTGTTAATACACTTTGCAAGAAGGAAAGCCAAATAATTGTGTCATTACATATTTATTTAACATTTGTTTACTGGGAAAGTCCAACTCATAACAAATTGAATTTTCAGCTGAGATGGAGAGAAATGCTCCAGATGCATGTCTTTGTAACGTGGGAAGGAACCAGAGTACCTGGAGAAAACCAACAGGAATGCAGGGAGGACATGCAGACTCTGCACAGAAGGCACTCCAGCCAAGAATCGAACCTGAGAACCTCTTGCTGTGAGGGGACAATGCCACCACTGCACCACCTGATTAAGGATAGACATAAAATCCCAGCAATATATTCCAATGGAGAATTTAACTAAAGAAACTGTTTTTTGCAAAACAAAAATAAAAACATTTTTCTTTGCAAAGCCAGCAAGAGTAAACAGTATTTTCATTACCTTTACTGCCATCTTATGGTCAAAGTTATTAATACAAGGCAAATAGGTATTAAACAAATATAGTCAGCTGCCTAAGTACAAAAAAGTATGTTAGGGATTCCAAAATGGTGGACGCCTGGTGAACTGCATTTAAACTGAGCTCCCTACTACATTTAGTCTTATCTTAGATTTATACTTCTCAGAGCTTCGGGACGTTCATTGGTATAAAAGAACTCTCTTCAGCATCAAAATCCAATCTATTCAATGTTATCAGCTGTCAAGCAGAGGCCAAATTAACTATATTTCTTCTACCTTACCTTATAGTGCTACACTATCTGTGACTTATAAGGCCTAACCTTGCTGCAGCACTCTGAAGACCACATGGCTAAGCAACTAAAATCTTCAATTGAATCTACTACTATGGAGATACAGACAACAAAAGCTAAATCTTCTGCAATTTTTTCACCAGAAAAGGAGAACCTTTCAAAAAGGCAAAAAACCAACAAACAACAGATGGAACTTAACAAAAATTCCACTAATAATAGTGAGGATACTGGCTTCCACATGGATGAATTAAAACAGGCCTTGCAACCCATACATGCAGCTATACAAAACTTTTTGGAACAGCTCTCATCCATTGGTAAATCTGTTACTCAAATTGCAGAAAGAGTGGGCACACTTGAACAAAAAACACATTCAAATGAGATGCAAATCCAAATTCTCACTGACGATCTCAATGCCAAATCAACAGCTTTATCAGATCTACAACTGAAATTAACAGACTTAGAGGCAAGAAGTCGAAGAAACAATATTTTAATTAGAGGTATTCCGGAGAGCTATGACAGCCAAAACTTAATCACCACTGCAAAACATATATTTGACTCATTATTACAACTTGTTGATGAAAAGCCTGAAATTACCATTGAAAGAGCTCACCGAGCACTTCGTAGAAGACAGGACAGTTCAGATCCACGTCAAGTATATGTTAAACTGCTCAACTTTCAAGTAACACAAAAGATACTATTTGCAGCCAAAAAACATAAATTCATTATGTGGAATAACCATAAGATATCCTTCTCGCAAGATTTACCTTCAACCATTAAGGAAAATAGACAAAAACTAGCTCCGTTTTGCGCAGACTTAATTAAGAGAAACATCCGGTTCCAAATGCGCTACCCCAACAATCTGATCTTCTACATCAATGAAGTGAAATACTCAGTTAACAACCAAAATGAAGCAAAAACAGCCTTTATAAAGGCTTTCAATAAAGTTCCTACTCCCTGAGTTTACACTTCTGCCAGCGACTCTGTTGCCAAGCATGTTGTAATGATATACTTCGCTCTCAATGTCATGCCGTCTAATTCCCTTTCAAAATTCAGGTATTTTATTCTCTCACAGTTTATCTGCACTTACCTGATTTCTTTTTCTAAATCCCAATGGCCTGTTTAACGGTTTGCGCCATCCTCGTGTGGGTAGGTACAGTCTTCCTCACAAGGTGTTTCCAAGAGGGTCCCATATAGCTGCAACACACAGTTCCTTCTGCAACATCCCTGGGACTTCCTTTTTGTTTGGCGCATAGAAAGCGTGCCTTAGGAAGTACAGATCAATCAAGGCATTATAATTAAACGCTTCCACATTATTTTGTTCCCTAACGAACACCTTCTCAAAACTGATCATCCAGAATGAAGCAGGTAATGTGTTTGTCGCTTATCAGCCTTGTACAGATTCTGACTGCCGCTTCGCAAGCTATATGCTTTTGGGTACCTAGTGCAAACTAGCGAGCACAGGAGAGTGAGATATCTACAGAACACAGACTGTCCCGACGATATTCATAGACCTTCTGAAATGTAGCAATCAATCCAGTTTAAATGTACTGTATTTGAACCATTTGCGCACATTATGCTTAATATTATATATGTGATCTAGTGTATATAACTCTGATTGTTTACTCCCTCAGGGCGCTCTACGTACTTTGTGCAGGCTTGTTTTTGTACCTTATTCACTCACCTTCTACTGCTCCACTCACATGGAGCTGTAACAGGATACAACTGGTACCTAATGAGTGCTTTGCGCTAAGGTGCTAATGTAATATGCTTCACTTGGCAAATTAATAGCAATTTCAGCAAACGGCCTTCTAACATTTGTGGTCATTAACTGAACGGAACTAAATTAAATTACAAACAAAGCATTCACAGTTGTAATTAAACTTTTCAGGGAATCTTTATTTAAATATTGTCATGTACAGTAAGTGCATATAGCCTTAATCGCATAAATGTTGAATAGACAAAAATGGACACTATGTATTCCTGCTTGTCTTAATTGTTGCATCTTGATACAATACTTGTATACCTTATCCCTACCACGTTAATATGCACATGTAAAGATACTTACTATACTGTTTTTCTAGCAGTGCACAGACATTACTAAAAAGACTCATTCTTATAGAAATTACCAAACATAGAGGTGTCTTCATTGCAAATACATTGTCTACATTAAGAGTGCTGTTTGTGGGCAACAAACTTAAGTAGGCCTCCCTTGTTAATTATATAAGTAACTTTACATCTTAAATGTCTGCTCCGTGTTCATAGCTTTGGTCTACAATTAAGGTGCTGTGCTCCCTTTGTCGGCTGTAGTAAAGATATACTTTACCTTTGTGATTCTGTACTTCTGTATCTGGAATAATTGAATACATTAGGTGTACATTCTAATCAGGCCTGTTTCATACATAACATGCCCACCTACTGGAAGATGTGCTGAGTACTACTACTGCAGCTCTATAGTTCAGCTATGCATAATCTACCTAGAACTTAAAGCATTGTGTACTTGAAATCTATAGTATCTCATTGAACTCTGTCAAATGCATCATGTAGTATGTTAAAAGGATTATTTAAAACAAAACAAATCTGTCAGTTAAGTACGTGATTCTATACAGTCACTAAGTCTGCATCAAGAGTACTCCACCAAACTTAGCTTAAAGTGTTTACATGGCAACATTATATCGTTGATACAGGCGTCATTGATAGAAGTGATTGCTATATACAGTGTAGACATTGTAACAGTTAGGCAAGCGTAAGTTACAGAAATCACGTTACTGACTATGTCGATAAAGATTATATGCTGTTAATAAATCTATTTACTAGATATGCAACACACCTGTAGTATGATATATGTAGACCTCTAACATTATCTCTGTTAAATTTTAAAGCTACGAGGATAACAGTCATGTAGTATACATTATGTAAGTTAATCACACATTTATCATGACATATTCTATATTTTATAACCAGAAAGATGCTTTTCTTCTACACCTGTTAATTCCACCTGTTTAATTCTGTGCAAGTTACACCCCCCAATAGCTCATTTGCAATATCAACCACTTTCTATTCCAGTATCTGTTTACTATAGCATGTCTCTAATAAAGGTTGAGGGGTTGGTATTGGTGTTGTGTCATGGGCAACCATCACATTGTGTGGTATACAGTACTTGCCAAGACTTATTGCTGACCTAAAAATATTCTATGGGATAATGTGTTAATCTAAGATATATAAACCAATTTTACTAGTGTGCTCGGCTCTAAGACTGTTGTTAGAGACTCTGAGTGGGTTACTAAATCGTATGCTGTAACATCTAAATTTTTATCTAAACACATAACCTTAGTACTAAAAACTCATTTTGAATGTTGGACTCCCATAAGCGTACACCTTCGAGTAGGCATATTGATGCACTTACAATTGATATACTGCTTTTTTCTACTGCAGAAATATGCTAGATATTTAATTTGTATTTACAATACGCTTGATCTTGGAAGCTCAGTGGGTGTATGTGTAAGTATGCTAGGCTTGTTGTTCATTTGGATGACGTATATTTTGTACATATGTATAGATGTTTTTGGTTTTTTGTTTGGGTGTATGTTTCCTTCTTCATACAAGGAGTTTGGGTGGTTAGGCACTGGGGTTAGTTTGAAGAAGTTGTGTGCTACCTCCTTATGCAAGGTTAATCTCATCATAAAGAAAGGATTAATGTCCTATTGTGCTCTCTTCCTTTCCTCAAGCCCTAAGGCAAATCCCCATAATCAAACAATTTCAAGTACAGGTAGAATAATAATACCACTTTATTAGAATTTTTCAGTATAACCAGTTAAAATAAGGAATTCAATAGTTGGCATATAGACTGCTGGAATGTTAAGGGTCTACAAAACGTTGCGAAAAAGAACTTAATTCTCCATCTTTTTTTTAAATCTCAGGCTGGTATCTGTTTCTTACAGGAGACGCATCTACCTAAAGAGGGCTGGGATAAAACTTCCAACAGAAAATGGATCAGGACTATAATAGCCGGGGGTGATAGCTCAAACTCTAAAGGTGTAGCCATTATAATTAAGAAACAATTCCAGGGCGCTATTATGGAATGTAAGTCTGATAAAAATGGTAGATGGTGTTATTTTACCTCCGTACTACCAGACTCTACCAAACCTGTTTTATTTCTAAATATATATGGTCCATGTACTCTACAAAATTTCTTTTTCCTAGAAATTTATAATATCCTTAGCTCATTCCCAAATCACCTTTTGATAATTGCAGGTGACTGGAATGCAGTGATAAATCCCAGATTAGATCGTACCAGCAACTCTCCCTCATATAACTTTCAAGCTTCTATTGCCCTTGAGGAACTAATGTCTGACTTTAATCTCATGGATACTATTGTCTACAGTACTGATTCACGTAAGGACAGCATGTATACCTTCTACTCTAACTGTCACAAATCATGGTCACGTCTAGACTTTTTCTTAATCTCTAAATTTTTCTCCAAATTCAAGAACACACTAAGATGTGAGCCTAGGCTACTATCTGACCATGCAAAAATCTCTCTTATGATTTCTCTCGCATATTCTGCAACTCCGCATATGAATTGGTCCTTTAACAACAATTTACTAAAATACAAAGAGATCCTAGAGAGAATAAACGCGTCACTGTCTGAATTATATGCTAACCTTGACAAATCTCAAATAGCGTTTGATATACAATGGGCGGCTTGCAAAGCTGAATTAAGAGGTTATCTGATCAGCAAAGCCACTTTCTTCAACAAGCTGAATAAAGAAAAAGAAACTAGTCTAGTTCTAAAACTAGCCTCTCTGGAGAGAGAACTAAAATCACATCCTGACCCCAAGCTAGAGAACTTAATCAATTCGACACATAAAGAACTATGTGAGTTACACCTACATAATTATTCATTACATGAACAAAAACAGATTGCGACTTACTCTGAATGGGCACAAATCCCATCTAGAACCCTATCTAGAATACTCAAAAATAATAGTGGCACTCCGACGATCTCCATTTTGCAATACAGAGGGGTGCTATATAAAACAGACTCTGAGATAATTAACCTTTTTTATGACATCTATACAGATATTTATAGCAAGAATAGGCACACTTCCTCTAATGCGCAGAGGGAAACATTTCTCAATTCCATCTCCTTTCCATCTCTTAATCAGGATCAAACAACCCTCTTATCAGCTCCACTTAATATTCAAGAGATTCAAAGTGCCATCAATAAACTTAAAATAGGGAAATCTCCTGGTCCAGATGGCTTCACTACTAATTTTTTCAAAACTTTTAGTCCAAAAATCGCCCCTATTCTTCTTGAAGTCTTTAACTACATTATAAAAAATGGAATCTCTGACATACACTGGAACAACTCTAAAACAATCCTTTTACTTAAAAACAACAAAGAAAAAACTGATCCGCATAACTACAGACCTATTTCGCTTATAAATGTTGATATTAAAATTTTTTCTACTATCTTAGCCAACAGACTCAAACAGATAATGCCACATATAATATCATGTGATCAAGCTGGGTTTATGTCCAGTAGACATACATGGGACAATACACTAACTTTGGACTCTCTTATTCAGTTTACTAAAAAGGAGAAAAACCCGCTGTATGCCTTGACTCTGGACGCGTCGAAAGCATTCGACAGGGTAGACTGGGACTTTCTGTTCTCCACGTTATCGCATTTTACTATACCAAAAATTTTTTCAGATATGATCAGAATTCTCTATTCAAACTCATCCACCTATTTATACATAAACAAAAAAAGATCTAATTCAATTAAGATTACCAATGGTACAAGACAAGGCTGTCCACTTTCTCCCTTTCTCTTCAATCTTTTTATCGAACCATTTTTTTTATATATTACCCAAAATACATATCACACCATACCTAAAATTCTCAACACACAAGTAGCTTTATCGGCCTTCGCCGATGACTTAAACCTTTACTTCAAATTTCCTAACACAGACCTGCCAAAAATTTTAAATGCAATCACTATTTTTTCTGAGGCCTCATGTTACCAAGTCAATAACAAAAAGTCACACATTTTCCCAATAAATCCTGAGGCTCATAAACCTTTTTTTTTCCCTGAATCTCCCTTTAATATCTCATACAATCTTAAATACTTAGGCATTAACTTTGAACACAACCAAGCTTCCTCGCTTCAAAATAATCTGCTTAAATCATGGTCCATCATTTGTCAGGACCTTCAAAGATGGAAGCTACTAAAGCTATCATTTCTTTCTAAAGTAGCTATTGTGAAAATGAATATCTTGCCTAGACTCCTGTATCAATTTAGTTCAATCAATGTTATTATATCAAACAATCTATTCTCACAGTTTGAAAAAACCTTGGTCAAATTTCTTTGGTTTCCAAAAAACGTTAGGATCTCTTTTTCCAAATTATGCCTTCCTAAAGAGAAAGGCGGGGTGGGCCTTCCAAACTTTCATCTTTATTACATAATTATTTGTTCCAATAAACTATGGTCCGTCGCAAACATGAATAGAAAAGCTCAAATTCACTATCCAGCTTGGTTAAAGATATGGCACGGTCATATTCTCTCTAATAAAATCAATCCTAAGTCTATTCCCTTTCTATCTCCCGCCTCTTTGAAAAGTTCAAGAATATCACCCCTATTGAAATTTCAAATAAAATCTTTTCAGAAATTGATTAAGGACATTAATCTTCATCCTATTCTTCCTTTTCTTCAACCAATGCATCTTAATCCCAATCTAAGGATCAACAACAAGATGATAGACCTTGAGGAATTCCCTCTCATTAAAGGCCTTACAGTGTGGGATATTCTTAAACATAAAAACCTGTCTCTTGCTGAGCTACGTTTATCTCTGAAAGTTAACAACAAATACACGGTTATGCTCCGTCAACTTAGGGAACTTATCTCTTCACAAACCAATAATATATTCCCTGATACACTACTAATTGATAAATTAAAACTAATCATTAATACAGTTACTAATGACAACAAAACAATATCCTCGTCATACAAGTTATTACACCCTCTACTTTACAAAGGTAACTGCCTATTCTCCAAATACTGGGATAAACAAAACTCTCCTATTACAGAAGACCAAAAATTACTAGCTATAAAAACCACTATAGAACTCTCCCCCTTTAAAAAACTCTTATATACGCAACTGATGTTGAATAACAACTCCTACTATACCCCCGTAAGAATTAATAAATTTAATTCCAATAGCTCGCCTTTCTGTTCGTGCTGTCCTGGTGTGAGAGCTGACTTACTACATATTATGTGGCACTGCAAGAATTCCCATAAATTATGGTGTTCTCTCAAAGTGCGTCTCAAAAAAATGGGTTACTATAGCTCCACTCTCTCATGGGATACGGTTATACTAAATATACCCCCCCGGGCCTGCCTAAATTTCATCTTCACATCTTAATTACGATGTGTTCCCTCATAAAACTTTACATCACATATAACTGGTTAGATCGGACCAAATTGTGCTGGCGGGGATTCAAAGACATGGCCACCAAATATATCTCGGCTCAGAAATTCATCATAAATGGACCTAAGAAGAGAGCCTATTACAGTAAACTTTGGAAAAGCCTATTTGAAATAATCCTGTGTGACTAAACTCTGGCTTTCCTACAAACCTTCCCCTATACTCTCTTTCTTTATTTATGGGGCCACTCTCTTCTACTGCAAAGTACAAGTAGGGCTGTTAATAGGTAGTCTTAACGTACTGACACTGTTTGTTTTTTTTTTTTTTAGTACTGGTAGCACTGTATATATTGTTCCTGTTGGGTTATTGTTGTTAATTTGTATACTATGCATAATTCAAGATGTTGTAGTCTTCTTCCTTGTTCATGTTAAATATGTCCTTATGTTCATCTCTCTTTATATCAAGGTCACAAGCATCCATGTATGTAATTTTTGTGCGTATTCATTGCTTGTACTTTTATGTATATGCATGGTTTTGTTTACTCACCTTTTTTTAAAAAAATAAAAAATTATTTTGAAAAAAAAAAAAGTATGTTAGGAAAAAATATAAGAAGAGATAACCATATAGCATTCCCACCAGCAAATAAATGAACAATGAATAAGAAAGCGATCCAGTATATTAAATACTAAGCCAAATCGGAACATGTAACTCACCATGCTTTAAGAACTCTGCTGTATGATCATACTCCTTCAGTTTAGTATGATGGAACAAGGAAAGCCTAAAGCATCACAGCAATACATGTAAAAAGGGAGGGTGGATAAATTCCCAGAAATGTATTCCAGAGAAGGGCACAACTAAAGAAAGTTTCCTTTGCAAAACAAAAGCAAAAGCTTTTCTTCTGCAAGCCAAACAAAAGTAAACAATAGTTCAATTACCCTTTGCCTTAAAAACAATATATGTGTATGTATATATATATATATATATATATATATATATATATATATATATATATAGTTCCCCTTTAAAATCTTGAAATACTGAAATCTTAGATTTCAGTATCTCAAGACCATAAAGGCAAATTTCTAAAATAGCAAAAGTCCATAATCTCGAATTCTCGGTTATGGCTTTACGCTGTTGCGTGCGGTGGTTTATGTGGATGATGTCCAGTGTCATGTGCGGATTTAGGTGCGATTTAAGGTAAGTGACTGTTTTGTAAGGGTTTTGGGTGGGAGTTTGGATGTATATGAGTGTGTTTGTAAGTTGCATGTGTGGGTTAGGGTAGGCAGGTGAAAGTATGAGTGTGTAAGTATTGGATGTGTTGGTATTTATATATGTGTGTGGTGTGTGTGTGTGTATGTGTGTGTGTGTGTGTGTGTGTGTGTGTGTGTAAAAGGGACTGTAGAATGTCTGGGTGTGAGTTTGCTGTCTTTTCCTGTTTGTGCAATTTCGGAGTTAGTATATATAAGTAGGGGGTGTGGGGGTGCATGCCCCCATGCTTATATGTAGTTTAGATGTGTTGATGTGTGTTATATGTTTGTGTATGTTTTGTTGTTTGATTTGTTGTAGTGTGGGTAGGATGTGTATGTAATCCTTGGGAGTATAGGGCGTCTAAAATCAGAAATCAGTCATGTTCCTGCCTATATAAAAGGTTCTTGTCAGTTTATTGTAGAAAGAAATTACTGAAAGTGAAATCACTGACAGAAACCTAACTGAAATAGCAGCACACTGAAAATAAACATAACTGAATATACAGCCACTTAATAAACTACATACAAAGCAGTTGTCAAAACAAAACAATTCAATGTAGTAAGCTGGGTGTTGGCATAATGCTTAAGGTATTTGCCTCACAGATAAGAGCCACAGGGTTTGATTCTCAACAAGGGACATTAGTTAGGCTTAAAGTGGCCCACAAGGGCAGCCAGCCTAGTACTTTTCTATGAACCTATGAATCTGTATAAAACAGCAAATATGCACAATCATAAAAACCTGAAAACTACCTAACTAAATATACCAGAAGGAAACTTAAGTGCTAGCACTTAAATTTAAAAATAATACAACAGGTATTTTTTCTGTCCCCTACATTTCACTGAAAGTCAAATGGCTGTGCACAAATCACTGAAAGCTCAATTCACTGAAAACTCAATTCACTGAAACACATTTCACTGAAAGTTATATATGGCCTTTTCCCCACTGTTGTGTGACCCTGGAGTTGGTATATATAGTAAGTGGATGCCCCCCACGTAGTTTGTATATTAAGTTCAGAAAAGAGTAATGTATTGGAATTGCAAGTATCCATGTATATAGTTCAAAATATTTAAAATAGGTGGGGGGCTACGTCCCCCCCACACCCACCAATGTAGGGAGCAGTGCCCCCCACACCCCCTTACTATATATACTAACTCCAGGGTCGCACTACAGTGGGGAAAAGGCCATATATAACTTTCAGTGAAATGTGTTTTCAGTGAATTGTGCTTTCAGTGAATTGTGCACAGTCATATGTGTTTCAGTGAAATGTGCTTTCAGTGAATAGTCCTAGACCCATATCTATATATATATATATATATATATATATATATAAAATATATATATATATATATATATATATATACATGTGTGTGTATGTATGTATATACACACACACACACACACACACACACACACACACACACACACACACACACACACACACTCACACACACTCACACACACACACACACACACACACACAAACACACACACACACACACACAAACACACACACTAACTCTAAGATCATATGACAAATAAGAAGGAAAGCTCACAATCTCCAGGATACATTTACATAGCATACATGCATAGGGAAAACCAAATACTGGCATTTAGCGATAATGTCATAGTCTCACCAATTATTAACAGATTCACTTCAAACAACCAACCCCTCGCTTAATACAACATATAAAAAAGAACCAATGTAATGGTACCAAATACAAACAACTTTAAGCCACTCTTAATTGAAACACAATCATTAAAACCATCATAAAGATGAGAGAAAGCATACTTTAATTGAAATCTGATAGCAAAGGTTTTTAGTGATAAACAGTTCATTTTTTTATTTATGTTTAGTTTTACTTCATTAATCATTTAGTACTCTTTTACATGAGTGGAGGTTATATTACTATGTTAGTATGTTACGTGATTATGTTTGAAGCTGAAATGTGAGTGTGGTGTTTTAGTACATGTTTATATGTGCTTTAAAATACATTTACAGTTGATTTTCTATTATTTTTAGTTTTCTTAGCTTTTATGAACGGATTGACTTCATATATCACTTAAAAACTAATAATTAATTTATTATACATTAGAAGGTATTCTGATTGGCTGAGCTGATTATTTAAACCTGAATATTGATGAAGTTTATAACACTGATGAAGTCCATTTGTATTATAGATGAAAGTGCTAAGTTATTGACATGTTTTTTGGAATAAAGTGAGTGGATCCATCTAGCCCAGTGTTACTCTGTATTTTTAGCAATATATAAAAAAGGCGACACACACTTAACACAAGCACGCCAAATATTAAAAAAAATAATTTTGATACCTATCCCATTCACATACACTCACTTTTGGCCAGATACCTGTCAAACTTTGATATAAGTGCACTTTGACCAAGTAATGGAGATCTGCATATGTATGTAGATTTGTGATAAATCCTCACAGCTTATATAATAATTCTGTTACTAATGACTGATATATCGATTAATGTAACTTCGGGCCAATAAGATACCACATAACTATATGTAGCTGCCATCTTTGAATAAAATTGAATTATAATCAAGCCCAAGCTCTTGGAAAACAAAGGTTGTGATAAAAGCAGCAGCTTTAATGGATATGTACTTCAGTAAAATAAATATTATAGCTTCACTACCTTTATCACCTTAAATACTTTTATGACTGGCTATGACATTATATAAGGTCTTAACATCAAATATAAAAAAAGTGCAGACTTCTATAATTTTGAAGAGGGCATTTTACCAGGATATCAAGTGTCCATAATATAAGTCTTGAAAGAAAATAGCACACTGTTGAAATAATATATTGGAATGGGTCAGTCAGAGCATTTTTACTTAAACGGTGGTACAGAGTTAGACTGTATACAGAAGACTATTTTAGATACTCACCTTCAAAAAAGTGTATACAGCAGTAGCAATGCAGCCATTGCACAATACGTCATACAAAACATTCTCAGTCTGCTTTGCGTTCATATATTTCAGCAAACTACATATTTTTATAACTGGTAAAGTCAACCAGCATTACATGCATTTTCCTGTCATACCATTCAGAACCCATTACCACAGTCATGCCCTCCATTAATATTTTTGATAATATATTTCTTTAAGGTTAACAAATTGTAGACCTTTCCTTCAGCCTTAGTACAATTTGGGATTTTAGAATCAGAAAGTATAGTAAAAGTTCTGTTGTATGGGTAATTTTGAGACTAGTCACATACCTTGTCAAAAAAATATATTTCTTAAATCTTTGTTGCAGAATGTTATGCACTATACATTTAAATGTTCTTTAAAGAGCTATTTGCATATCTCCAGTGAGTTTGCATTCCTCCAATATTTTTGTAGATTACATTTTTTAAAGGATAGTAGTAGATGTAGTATTCTATTTAGGTCTGAAAATGTGTTGTTTATATGTGTTTATATGCTCCCAAATGCAGTTAAGGATTTTTTTTTAAGATTTATTAAAATCGAGTTGGCTATTAGTTTTTAGTTGTTTTAAGGGATGCAGTCTTTGGCAGAGAAATGATGATGGCTTTCTGAAATAGTTGTAGAAAAGATTTTGTACATAATGAAAGGTTAAAATATAAACTGCCAGGGTGAATTGTGTCGGAATTTCCGGTTTTGATGGAGGGAGTTTTTAGGTTTATTATCTCAACAGGTAGCATACTCTCCTTTAGTGCGGGCAGATTAAAAAGTTGAGTTCTACTTCCATTACAGGTGACTGGATTAATTTTCAAATTGATGACACTGCAGTGTGGCATAAGAGGGTTGTGACGTTATTTAGATGAGAGATTAAACCGAGTTCCCATCTGCTTGAGTTAGCAGTAGTTCTTGCGGATGTAAATAATTCCACAGTACCTTCAGAAAGAGAGGAGGAAGTTCTCTGATTCCTTGGCCAAATTTATCATATCCCTGAAAAGAGGCCACAAGTCTAGCAGGACTAACACAACCAACAGAAGATAAATAAATGAATAAATAAATACATTTTTTGCAAGCTGCTTATTAACCTCTTTTTTGATGATGGATATAATATAAAAGTAGGGGTAGGCAAGGTAGTTGTGCAGGTGGACAGTTAGCGTTGGGAAAATGTGTTAATGAAAGTTGTTTGCTTATTTTGAGGTGAATTTCTTAAACTGTGTTTTATTCTAATATCTGTGAATCCACGCTTTGTGTAGTGTTTTTAATATTGAATATATTGTGTGCAGATGAAGTTTTAATATTATTCCAGAATCGCTTGGGGCTCTGAAGTTGAGTGAGATGTAATTTTCTGTAGTCGATGAATGTAGCTGCATTAGTACTGACTCGTTTCTTTTTTTTTTCTGATGCTAAGATACTGCTGATGTTTGCCAGCATTACTAGGGTCATTTTTCCAAGGTGGGTCTCTACTTTTTTAAAGTTTTGCAATATGTAAGTTATCAGGTATACTTTAGTAGCTTTAATTCCTTGTTTTAGTAGATGTACTGTGTTTTGTGAAAGTTCAATGGTATTAATAAATATGGATGGGCCTTCTGGGCAGGAGGATGAAAACAATGGAGTCCAACAAATAGTATGGAGATGCTGCAGCAGAACTTCTGCAGATTTTTTTCCTGAGATTTTTATAGTGGTTACATAGCTGAGTGGGAGTTTGGAAATTCTTATTTGCCGGATTGTTAAGACTGGACAGTGGCTGTGTGTATAGATGCCTTTCACTGAAGATGGAGAAAATCACTTTTCTCTTCTGTCATAATTTTGTCAGAAGCAGTTCTTTCTGCTGATATGATTGCGTCTTTACTTATATAGGTTTTGGTTGCTTTCTGATAGCCAGATTTTGAACATGCATACTATGTGCCCTATCCATTAACAAATATGCCTGTGGGGCACAAGTCTACTTCCTTATGTGGGTTGGGATGGTGGCCTAATGGTTAAGGTGTTTGCCTTACAAACACAAGGTGCAGGGATTGAGTCTCACAAGGGATAACTGGCTAGGCTTAAAATGGCTCGCAAGGGCAGTTAGCTTAGTACTAACCTATGAACCTTATTTGCACCTTCATAAGATTCATACAGCCTACTCCTTTAAATTCATTCTGATGTAGCAAAAAATTGTTTGTGGGATTTGTCTTCTAAATGCACTATTTTTTAAACATTTCTTCTGGTGAATCTTGCCTTCCATTTCAGTCTCTATTTTTTTGTAGTTTTATGAACTCATTTCAATAAATACTTTGTTTCCTCTAATTTTCTAGCCTCGATCATTGAATTTTATATATTCCTCTAGTGTCCCACTAATTATAAATACCACTGAGTGTATTTGACTTTTTCAAATAAATTACTAGAAGCCATCTGCTGTAATAAGGGTGCAACCTAAACTGCTTTTTTTGCAAAACATCTGCATATTTTGTTATTATTTTGCTTTAGTTTACCAGATTTGTCCATCTGGGTTTAGTCAAAAAAAACCCTTTTCAGCTGATGCCCAGGCAGAACAGCTTCAATACATTACAAACATTTTTAAACAGACATTCAGTAATTAAATTAGCAATTACACATACATTACTAATTAGATTTCATTCATATGCAAGCAGAGACAGTTATAGTATAAAAGATACTTGCACATTAGTAGATGTTGAATGTTGATAATTTGAATAGTTGTATTAGTGAGTTTGTCAGATAGATATTAGATTGTGTGATTATTGCTTATATACAGTAATCAAAGTAATAGAGGTGAGGGAAAGAATTAGGTAGGCAGAAAATGTTAATATTGTGGTTAAGGTGGTGTACAAGGCCAGTTCAAACACCGTTTATATATATATATATATATTTATATATATATATATATATATATATATATATATATATATATATAAAATATATCTTTTATAAAGTTTATATAAGAAGTAGAGACGTGGGGTAGAGCAGTCTAACAAAGCAATGTATATAGCATGCTGGTAAAACTGTTTAGGTATGGCTGAAGATTAGTAGTAAGGCATATAGGATTCTGAATGAAGAGAAAATGGCTGACTATATGGAAAGCTGAAGATAATAGTGACACTTATTCTGGGGATGTACAGAGCAGATCTGTTGATTTCATAGATGAAGTTTTGTGCTTTAAAGGAATTTGTTTTCTGAATGGGTTTCAGTGGTAATTGGATGTGTTCCATAGTTTTGCTATACTATTTGAATATAGAGAGATTACTACTGCGGTGGTGGTGCTGCGGTAGCGTTGTCGCCTCACAGTTAGACGTTGCCCGTTCGATTCTCAGTTAGAGCATCTTCTGTGTGGCGACATGCATGAATGGGCATTCCTTCATTGAAGGTTGTGCATTAGGCCTGGCAACCCAGCACGTAAAAATCTACTGCCAATCATTAGTGGACCGGAGTTCCGCTATGGCGACCCCTAACCAGGAAAAGCCGAGAGACACAATATTTGAATATAGAGAGATTCCTGCAGCATTAGATGATTTGGTTATATTGATTAGTAATTTCTCCCTGGAGGGTAGCATTCTATTGTGGGAATAATGTTGTATTAAGTTATTTGTTCTCCTGTTATTTTTTGCCTTTTATCTTTTATTTACTACCTAACCACCTACACCCTTTCTGCTTCTACACTTAACTTCCCCCTTCTCTCCCAGTTTAATGATATAGCTGTTAAGTTGTTCTAACTCAGAACTAAGCCACATTGTCCCTTCTGGGTCAGCTTGTTTGTTTGCCAGGTCCTCCCTCATCCTTTTACCAGTCCCATGCCTTTCGCCCTTCTCCACTGCTGTAATCCTAATCCTCAGATTATTTTGTATGCTGGCTTTGAATGCAGTTAAAACTTCTGAAAATGCTACATCCAACCCTCTCTCCTGGTATCTCTCTGGCTTGCCACCACCTTAGCTGTATTTTCTGAATCACTGGTACTTACATGCACCATAGCATGTGTTCACCCCTCAGGTGGTCACTTTGATTGCATCCTCCCAAGTCATTTTCTCTTGCATAGACTTTTAATCCCCTTTCTGACTGAGACTACAATCTTTGAGGCCCTCTTCTCTCTTCACACATTGGCTCTCACCTCCTTTGCTTCCTCTAACATGCCACTACCCCTACTTGTCTTTAACCCCTCCCCTTCACTATCCACATTTTCAGCCCTTCTCACTGTCTGTGGTCTTCTCACAAGAGAGCTCCTCTGTTCTGTGCTTGCTTTCTATCTGTCCCCTCTGGCTGAGTATCCTACCTTGACATTTACCTCTTGTTTGTGGTGTTAACTCTTGCATGGCCACCTCTGGCTGTATCTCCTCTTTTATCACTTCTTATTGCTTTTTGCATTTGTCCTTCCATTCTGGCTTCCTTTTCTCTCTGTTCTCCGTACCACTTACTCCTTTCAGCTTACTCCATATCATCTCACTTGCTAGAAATCCTCTGTAAACCTATGCCCATGTCTTACTATCCTCTGCCTTTCCTCTGCCCTATCCTTTGTGCTGGAATCCTGTTGCATCCCTTTCTCCAGTTCACCTCTGTCATTTCTCAGCTGACCACTACCATCTGTGGATCCCATATTCTAATATAAATTTACTCCATTCCCCTTAAGACTTTGCACCCACTGCCATTCCAAAGTTGCAATCCTGAACCAAGCAGCCACTCCATATCCTGAGCACCTCACAAGTCTCTCTCCCACTCTTCTTAGCCAGGTTGTGTTACTACTGCTTTCATGCCATTTTCTTGGATTCCTTACCTTTTGCTATATAGATGTATCTTTTTTTTACTGTTCTAGGCGTTTCAGGTTCTATCTTTGACCTACTAAGCAAATGTCAGACTGAAACATGAATAAGGTGTGTGTGTGTGTGTGTGTGTGTGTGTGTGTGTGTGTGTGTGTGTGTGTGTGTGTGTGTGTGTGTGTGTGTCATACCTCTCAACCTGGAATCATCAAAAATCTGGACAAGGCCCATGAAAAATAGGTACAAATCTGTACACTGATTAACGTAAAATTTGCATACATAATTGCATAACCCAGCCCACTCCAATGGAATTGTGGGATAACAACTTTCAAACACAAACTGAAGAACAGACAACCAAAATATGGCACCAGAGTCCCTCTGCAGCCATTCCAATGTCCCATTACCTGGCTATTTCACCCCATTGACCATAAACATTAATGTGTGCATACCTTCTAAAATGATTATTTGGATTTTATTTTTACATTTTATAGCACAATGCACAAACAGGAATAGGTATCTGCTAAACAAAGCAATACTGTCTCAAAATGAAAATAGACTCTGCCTTGAAACTCACATTCATTGAAACTGCATTGAAACCCACATCACATCCAAAGAAAATGCATCTGGCCAGTGGTGGATAAAGATTACCTTTGGGCTGTTTTCAAATCATAGGCCCCTTGTACACAAAACAAGAAACATACATGCACTCTTTGATGCACCTTCCTGACTTTATTAAATTATATTCCTTATGTAATACAGCACACTTGTTAGACTTAAGTTAGAGTGCATTTTAAATTTATAGTTTGAACATTTTTCCAGTAGGCAATAAAACAAAATGCATGAACCAATAATGACATAGAAGAATGTGCAGGCTAGCAGGAAACCAGAGCAACATTTTTTGATGGGAAGTGGGAGAACAGGGCTCTCTTTTTTTTCTTTATATGGGAAGAAAGGAAGTAGGGGATGTATGTAAGGTAAAGAAGGGTAGGCAAAGGGGCTAGGTCAATGTTAAATGGCAGACACACACACACACACACACACACACACACACACACACATGGAATAGAACAATTTGTGGTATGCACTCTTATTTATTTAATAATTTATTTAAGAATGCTTTGGTTACCAGGTTGGCCCTACTGGAAGTAAACCTACGTACACAGTGGATTCACGGAAAAAAAACAGCAACAGGAAAACAGAACACATTTCAACTACACATACCAACTATATAAAGGAAGTCAGCATATACACATTTATAAGAAAACCAGACTCATAGAATACATTTAAGGAATACTGATTATAACAGAAAAAATGATTCTGAATAATACATATCATTACAAATAATACACTGACCTTCTATGTAAACAGATTTTACAGTGCATATCATGAGAATAACAAAAAAAAAATACTATATTAGTAGGTGAAGCCAGAAGGTGTCTTACTATTTTACATGATCTGTCATATAGAAAGGTATAAAAATGGTTTGCAACAACTTGAAAAGGAGGAAAAGTTTAGAACAGGCCTAACAAGCAGAGACAGTTGATTATTCACAGACGCTAGGGATACCATAAACAAATGTGTCATCAGTCACTCATAGTTCTAAGGAAGAATCTGTATAACAGACGTTATTTAGTAATGCAACCCTCCAAATTCTGTCGTACAAGCACAATTTTTACTAAGGACAGCAAAATCTGAAGCAAAATCAGAAAAGACAAGTTACAGAAAATGCAGATTTGATCTACTATGTAAAATGACATGCAGATATTTCACAGGCTTGCTAGTAGTCAAGCACCCTTAAATTCCTTCTGTGGGGGAATATTGGGAGAGACTGGTAACTACTGACAAACGTCCACAACATTAAACACTGCATACCCATCCAAGTAGTGAAGGAATGTATGGTGTGGTGTAGTGTGTCCATTCCCACCCCCACCCACAGACTACTCTTAATAGCTGAAATGGGAACTGACATTTTTTTCACTAAACAGCTACTGTCGATAACAGGGTTGGTGCAGAGTGATAACCCTTGGGCAGCTCACTCCTGACAGGTAAGGCATCGGAAGAGGTTCCGCATATTCGAGACAGTGATTCTCTCATTATCACTTTGCTAACAGCAGCACTGTTTACAGCAAAACAAGGCTACATGAAAAAAGAGTATGAATAGCCTACTGCCTTGAGTCAGTTAAAGTCACAATTACCATTCAAAATACTGCCCCACCAGCACCAGCACTGGAACTAATCACTCATCTATGTCCTCTGTCCAAAAGTCGCACTAAGTTCTGCTGGTAAAAAATGGTCCAAGTACAATGAATTCTACACACCCCATGCTGTGTTGCCATGTTTTTAGCTTATCTACATCACAGTTCTCTCCACTCTTATTTTTTTTTTTAAATTCTCGTCCTGTTTTCCTCACTTTCTCACCTGCACCTTTTTGCTTCAAGCTACACACACACACACACACACACACACACACACACACACACATCAGCAAAGCTCCACAGTTTCAGTTAGGTACCTTAAAGGCTAGCTGTACGGCAACTCTGCCTTCTGCCCAGAACCTCTGGCTTACTCTCACTCTGCAGTAAACCAATCCACAAAACATAACGATGGCATAAGAAATGGCGCAGTCCATTTATTCAAACAGATGTACTCCCACACATGTCCCTTCAGCTTAATTCTGACAGGCTGACGGAGCTGATGTCATCGCGCACATGATGATGTCAGCTCCAAAAGCTCGGAAATTAAAAAGTCTAAAACAAAATAGATTAAAAAAATCGAAAATTACTGGGACCCCAAAACTCGATAAAAACCGAGTAATTTGGGACAGTTGGGCAGTCTGGTGTGTGTATGTGTGTGTGTGTGTGTGTGTGTGTGTGTGTGTGTGTGTGTGTGTGTGTGTGTGTGTGTAAACAAAATTTATATGCACGATTCAATAATGTCTTCAGTGGCATGCATTTACAGGAAACAGCATCTGAGTGTGCAATTATAAATGCTCCCAGACCCATGAAAGTTATTGTTGCATCAGGTAATATCTGGAAAAAAATGTACAAGTTTCTGTTATTCATGTTGTGCATGAAGATCACATGATCCAAGCAGTGCTAATGTTAGCTAGTTTTATTAAAAGGACTGATCAGAGGTATGACACAACCAGATCTACAGCTTTTAAGATGATGTATTAATAATATTGATGTTGCTATAATTATATTCTTATTCTTATTCTTATTATTCTATAGGGAGGTATTCTAATAGGTGCAGTGGGTGCCTTTGACTGGAATGGTGGACTGATACTACAGAAATCAGACAGAGAAATACACTTTCTAAATGATTCAAACATCGATGAAGATATATCAAAAAAGTTTGGCTATTTAGGTAAATTAAAAACTTTAATGATCTGCTTTATTATGCAAATGTCATTGTACCTCGCCTCCCTTATACCATTTTAATGTCCTTTTCCTGCTGTCACGTGTTCTTATCTATTGTTGGACTGAACTTGCTTGCAATACTCTTCTATATCTTTCCTATTACTGGTTTCTGCCTTACTAACTTAGTAATATCTCAGTTTTGGTGATGGATGAATATGCTGGACTGTGAATATTTTGCACACTGAGTGCAGCATATGTCTATGTTTCCTAATGCAACTATTCTGGTAACAACAGTACCTCAAAACTCTTTTTTTTTTCCATAATACTGTTTTAGGATAGCACTGCCTTGCTTCGTGTCTTGGTCTTAAGGGTGAGGCAATAAAGGGTAAAACAGCATTACCGCAAATACAAGTTAATTAAATTGTAAATGAAATTCAAAATAAGTAAATCAATAAATGAATGCATTTATTTTATTTGTTTGACTGATTATTTGTTTATTTATTTATCAGCCTAGCTATTTGAATACTAATAAATGACCTGGTGAAACTGTATTACAGAATGCAAAATTGTATTTTTTTTTTGTGAAATATGTACAGACTGCCAACTCATAAGACAGTCAGTGAGCAACAAGGATGTTACTGTTCCTCAGTTTCTTATTTATGCTGACTTCTTAGCATGGCCCAAAATTATGTCATATTTGTATTTCTTTAAGCAATAAACAAGCGACAACATATTCAACATTATTACAAATGTTAACACCTCTCAGTAGACAAACTTGTTAAGATTAATCCTCCTTATCAGAACTACTTATAATACATCAGCTGACTAGCCTCAATGGTACTACATTAAATACTTCTGTGATTATATGGGCACGTACTAGCATAGCCAGCTGGTGTTTTGTAAAGAATGATATGTCCTTTGAATATCAAACTGATTTATACATGATGCTTTGTGCTACAAATGTATTAGAACTGTATGTCATTTGCATATCAAACTGATTTGTACAGATGCTTGTGCTAAAATGTATTTGTGAGGTTTGCTTGTGTTAAAATATATCAACAGTGCACCCTGCTGAAATAAAAAGGAATATACATATATTGTAACTGAATTAAATGTATATGTTTTGATAGAAGATACTGGGACAGCAACAGGTAACCAGCTAGCTTGCTTTAAGAAAAATAAGGGAAATGTAAATGAGCTGTTAAACCATTAAAACGGCAACCCACAGTGCTGAATAGGACTGGAGAAGCTAGGTCTGGAAGAAAAGCCTTTGTTCATTAGCTCAGTAAAAAGAAGGGAATCCCCAGGCATGGCCATAAACATTTAGATGTGTATTGTAGCCATTTATGCTAAATTTCTGTCTCAGCCTCAAAGGGGAATACTGTGAGAACCTAGAGTCAGGTGAGCAGATGAGGTCATCCTGCCAGCCCTCTTGGAAATTATATTTTAGATATTACAAAGAAATTTCAGAGTACTGAGTATTGTCTTTTGGGGAATATGACTAGAAAGACCCTCACTCACAGCATCTTGCCTTGCTGTAGTAAGTAACTTAACTAAGTATCTTCTTCAGTGCACTGAGGAAGGGCTATGCCTGAAGGCTTTTCACATTAAAGTTTGTTTTCTTTGGAGTTTCTTAAGCCTGAGTTTTTTTATTTTCTTTGGTACAAATACACTTAAGGCTGATTTAACTGCTATACTGATCCAATGTTGTTGTTTACATACACACTGACACACACACACACACACACACACACACACACACACACACACACACACACACACACACACACACACACACTTTTGTATCTTCTCATTCACTTATACAGCACTGCTTACCTGACTTAACAATCTGAGGCTGCTATGCTTCACTATGCTCACATTGTCTTACATTAAAATACAGGGGTGCACACCACTTAATACTAATGTGCACCTATACATTTTTTGTTTTGCTTTTGTGTGTGACTTCCATGGTTTGAATGTGAATGCCTTCTCTACTATCCAAGTAGCTGCATACTGGAGTGCTGAAGGTGTAGGCCTGCCCACAGATGACCAGCTTTACATACTGTGCTATGGATTATTTATTCATTTGAATTTAACTGTAGTAGAGCACCGATCATGTGATTAATTTCAGTCTCAGCCCAAGAAAGAAAATTACAGAAGTGTGATGCAGCGCTACAAAGAGAACCAGAATGTGATAATTATAAAGACAGTTTCATATTATGCAACTCCCCCCCGTCTCTCTCTCACTCTCTCATATATATATATATATATATATATATATATATATATATATATATATATATATATCTGTGTGTGTGTGTGTGTGTGTGTGTGTGTATGGGATCCCTTAAAATGGAAAAGTGGTGGTTAGGTCAAAAGCTTTCACTTGTCAGCTTGCTGTGCACAAAGTCCAAATACTGTTTGCCTTCTTTTTTTTTCATGTATTCTAATAATTTGTTCTTTCAAAAGATGCCATCTTCCATTCCATCTGTCTTTTCTTCAAGATTTCTAACCTGTCAATATAAATTCATATTTCCCCCTTCAATCTATACCCTGTGTCTTCATAGCTTTCACCATTTCTGACTCATATTCCTTAGTTTCTGCCAGGTAATTAGCTAACTTCAAGCCCACTTTCCTTATCTCACTTAAAAAATATATGAATTTGCTCTTAAGCACTTCTTATCAAAATACAAGCATAAATATCTGGTTGATAATCAGTAACTGTAAAACAAAACAAAAAATTTGCCTCATGACAATGCCAATAGCAGCTTTCTCTTCCTGTCATGTATAACAATTTAAAATGTGTTGACTTCTTATTCCATGCAACCTATGATCTACCTGATTTGATGCCTAGGTAGATCATGGGTGGATGGAGCAGGAAGCCAACAAATCGAATGGCCAAGTCTATAACTTCTTCCATAGGGTGCTGCTTTCACAGTTGTTGTAGAGACACTTCTCTGCTATTTAATTATCTTTTGCAAAACACACGCTCGCATTTCTATAAGCAGTTTTAGATCACCATTTCATCTAATGACATATCTTTGGGATGAGGGAGTAAACCAGAGCACCCACATGCCCCACTGAAAAACACAAGGAAGACATACACACACTGTACAAAAAGCATGCCAGTTACTCAGTCTAGATCAGTATGCACAACTGTCCCTAGATGAAATAAAGATTATAAGAAGCATGATAGCCAACCTACCAAATTGTATGTGGCAGCAGTACAGTTAGATATAATGCCAGTTGCCAAGGTCACTGACTACAGACTGCAAATACAAAAGAAGCTGAATAGCTGCACACGTTCATAGGTAAGTACTACACTAGCTGTCCTTGAGTGCCATTTTAAGCCTAGCCAGTTTCACCTTTTCTTAATATGTGTAATATCAAATTCAGTGGGCGTTGCATAGTTTGACTTCCTTACTGATTTAATTTGTGCAAATTTTATTTATTATTTAATAAATGGGATCACATCATCAGTAAGGCTTATAACAAAATGAAGAAAATAATAATAAAAGATAAAAGGTATAATACCCTAAATATGAATCTAATAATCAAATAAAGCAAGCAACTTAGGAACATAATATAAACTACCAAGGCTAAATTAAAAAAAATAGCCAATCAAGCCAGGATATCCACAAAGTCATCTTCAACTATATCTGCAATTGCAAGGGCAATACGCAACAGTGTGCAGTGCTCTAAATGTCACTACCATTATGGAAGTTGCCGATATAGGAAACCTACTAGCTGACAAATTTAGCTCAAACTTCACTCCCCGCTCCTGGTAATCTCACAAGAAATATCAGGAAACCATACAAAAGGACCAAGTACTGGAGGTGCTCTAAAAGCCCAAAAATATGGCTGCTATGGACCCTGACAATATCCCAAGATGCAGCCTAAATAGCATGAAACAAGATACTTCTAGGCCCCGAGTAACACTTTTCAACTCCAGCCTTAAAACTGGCTTCATAACAAGTGAATGGAGAACAGTAAAAGTCATACCCCTAAACAAAGGAGGGCCATTCAGTGACCTGGATAATTACAGTCTCATAAGTCTGACCAGCCTCATATGTAAGGCCATGGAAAGACTTAGGGAACTAATCAATAAGGTCATAGGAAACCTCCAAACACTAGACCCATCAGAGTTTGGTTTTGTCAAAGGCAGGTCATGTCTCTTGAACTTAGTGGACTTTTTTGATGGGTGAAGGGAAGTCATGCTGTGTACCTTGACCTAGCCAATGCCTTTGATGCTATACCACACTTGGGTATTATGGATAAGCTTCCCAAACTAGGAATACATTATATCACCTGATTGATTGGAAACTGGCTCACAATAGGACACAGGAAGTAAGAACAGGGCTTGCCACCTCTAAAAAAAGACCTGTCACAAGTGGGGTCCCACAGAGTTCTGTTCTGGGGCTACTCTTATATGGCGTCTGCTTCTTAGAAGTCAAAGCAAATGTCAAGAAACTACAGTTGACCATATTTATGAACCACTGGAAGTTGGGACTCAGCAATTCTATGGCCATGTACTAAAACTAAATGTCAAAAAGGGCAATTATGTCCTTTGGAAATTTGACTGCCCCTGGTAATTATCGCATTAACAGTACATCCCTAAGTGTAGACCCAGTAATCAAGAATTTCAACACTTGCATTGACAGTGACCAAGCTTTTGACCAAAATGTGTTAACTACTGTAAGGAAGTCCTTCTATATTGCACAGCTTATAAATATAAGGATGGCATCTAAGTCCAGAGTGGTTATTGTCCCACCATACAGTATAATGCCCTCTTTGGTACGTATGCACTTTCAACAACTGGAATGCACACAGAGGTCTTACAAAAAGAGTAGTGGGCCTGAAACACATGACCTACATGGACCATCTCTAAGCTCTGCTGCTATACTGAGTCTCATACAGACTACTAACAGGCAACCTATGCCTGACTTAGAAGGCATAAACAGAGCAGCACTAATGGACCTACCGCACATCCGCAAGTCAAATGGTATTAGAAATACCTGGTCCAGAAACTTCAACCTCTTCTGCAGCATAAACAGAATGGTGTGGTGGGACAGGTATACATCCCAGAGGATACCACCACTTTGAAAAAGACTCCACATATATGTAAAACATAGCTCATCTATGACTCTTTTTAAGCATAATTTGGACCAGATGATGGGAAACAGGAAATTTACTCCCACGTTAACCCCTATCCTCCTAATAGACAGAGGATTACTTTAGGGACCTCTAATACACTGAAAGTGAGACCCTAACATAGAGTATTATGATGGAATCTCTGATCGTAACCTTCTTATGTGTTCAAGACAGGGATACCAAGAAACTCATTTCAATCTTGGCACCCATGTCAAGAACACATAATAATAAGTTACAGTCAGAGATCTGATCAGAAGTGTTTGTAGTGGATGGGGATTTAGCTCCTCCATGTACTACTAGCTAGAGG
Organism: Protopterus annectens; assembly: GCF_019279795.1. Taxonomy (NCBI): domain Eukaryota; kingdom Metazoa; phylum Chordata; order Ceratodontiformes; family Protopteridae; genus Protopterus; species Protopterus annectens. The sequence continues at coordinate 647,903,433 of NC_056747.1, read as the reverse complement.
AAAAAATGTATATGAAGTGTTATCCAAGCTTTGAAAGCTGGTAAAGCAATGGGGAAGTGGTTTATATCCTTGCGTATTCCCTCTCTAACAGAAGCAGTTTATTCCAGAATATATATTTTAGTGGCTGTAGCATACTAGACAGCAGGCAGGAACAGAGTTGAAACAAAGCCATTTCATGTCCTGCTGCTGCTGTTTACTGGCTGTGACTGTTGGCTTTTAATGCTAGACATGACCTTAACAGTGAGTAGGGACTGCTTAATAATTGTTAAACACCCTTCTAGGTATTGTTAAGATCAGGTCTCATGCTACAATAGCACTGAACCAGGATGTCATTTAACTTTTATTGGAGCATTATCATAACACTCCATCCACTACAAAATAATCCTCTACAAATGAGAAGTATTAAGATACAACTGTGGCAAGGTTAGTTAAACACCTATGGGATAATACAGCTAGGTGGCAAATAGGAAGCATGATTAGGCTTAAAATGCCCCATTTAGGGACAATAGCCTAGTACTTGCCTATAAACCTATTAAGATCAGGTTTTCTAATATATGCAGAATAAGACGAAAGTTTCTGTGTTCCTGCTGACCTCTGGTCAATGCACTAACTGTAAAAGCATTCATCTGTAGGTATCATATATTTATTCCAAATACATTTAGTGTCAAGTTAGCCGAGTACATATGTCCATTTATACATTTGAAACTGTGGATAGATGGAGATTTTTTTGTCTTTATAAATTGGTTGAAATGTAATGAGAATACAAGAAATAGTTTCTGCTGTGCAAGCTTTGAGGTTTCTACTTATACACCTTCCAGTTCTGTATTTATACGAATAACTGTGAAACTGTAGGCTAAGATCAACACTTTCTAATTCTGTGTACCATATCAATAAACAAATTATAGGGGGAATTCAATAAAGCCTACATGGATTATTTTTCCATGTAGGCATTGTGTCATGGTGCTTACACAGAAGTAAGCAGATGTGCAATCCAATAAACAGAGCTGAGGGTCGTGCACAAGCACTCCAGCACTGAAGTATCTGTGGCATGCAAATCATCTCATAAGCAGGTGAATTGCATAAAAATGAGGGTGGTAGAGTGATCCAGCAAGCAGATAGTCAGTCCTGCCGAGTCCATGTTGGTGTCCAAAATGTACAAGGAAAACTTCCGTGTACAGGATGTGAAATAGAACGACAGGGGCTATAAAAGTGCAGTTAGGACAGAAATATCATAGCAGACAAAGATATGTGCAAAACTATTCACTGTTTGTTCAAAACCTAATGGAAAATAATTTAAAATATATTTTTTTTATTCAGGTAATGTTTGCTCGGCACACTGCAGTGTGCAAACATGCTGTTATAAAATAATAAAAATGAAAAAGTGTAAAAATGTAACTCAGTAGTATGTGACAATAATGCATTTTAGGACTCTGCATGGAGTATGTACAATGGTGGACTGCTGTGGTTGCTAAGGAGGCAAGGCCTGGAACCATGGAGTTTCCAGGTTGTGTGTACAGATCTCTATGCAAATGAGATGGGGTTACTGAATAGCACAAATAGGTATCCATGTCCACAGATCCTATCTGTGTAGGCAGAGAACCATATTGGTGTCCACAGAAGAGGTAACTGACATTAAAAGGGGGTGTGTCTGCATTCTTTTAAGCTCATTGGAGCTCAGCGGTGCCTGTTTGCACTGTAGACTGCTCTACTGAGAGGGGGGTGTACAGCGTCTGCTAAGCTTTATTTACCTTTGGGTCACGTGTTTTATTGTGTTTGTTTGTGTTTGTGCAGCGTGCTGTTATGTTGAGTATGACCTTTCAGGGGTGAGTGTACAGTGACTGCTGAGCATTGTTTATCTTTGCAGCACAGGTTTGCATGGTGCACCGCATTGCTCAGCAAGGAAGGCTGTCAAAAGAAAAAAATTGGCTGAGAAAGGCAATGATATATAAATTACTGATTACTCTTGCTTCACTTAAACTAGGGCCATTAAAACCCCTTAATGATGTACTTGGCAGGTGGAATGCATCATATATAGCCAATCACACAGGCTGCACCTACCTACAGCACAGCACTATAAAGGTGGCATACACCCTACAATCTGATTTCACCCCCATACTCTGCACCAGTGGACTACAAATGTGGGATTGTTAACTAAAGGAATGCTTGGGGCCGCTGCAGGTCTGCTACATCTGTATGTCCTAGATGCTTAGGTCACTGCTGATGTTGCTGTTGACAATAGGCCTAGACTGAGAAGGAGAAGAGTGTTTAGGCCCAGGATAACCTTCTAGGAGCTACATGAGCTGGAGATTGTAGAGTGCTATGGTGTGGACAGGGACATACTACAAGAACTCACCAAGCTCTGCTGCCCTCAACAAAGACGCAGATCCAACAGAGAGGGACCCATCCTAGTGGGAACAAAGGTATGTGTAGCCCTTAGGATACCAACTACAGGTACTTTCCAAAGACCAACTGGGGACATGATGGGGTCTCACAGCCATCAGTATCCAGGGTACTCCACCATTTCCTGGATGCTATGCTACCACATGCCAGTGAGCATATTTATTTACCCCACACCCCTGAGGAGAGGGCCAGCAGTATGCGACTCTTGTACCATGTAGCACACTACCCTGAGGTACTGGTTGCCATAGATTACTCTCATGTACACATCAAGGCACCACCCGTTGAGGAGGGTAGAATCTATGTCAACCACAAGGGGTATCATTCCATCAGCTGCCACGTCATGTGCAATGCTCAGGACATTATCATGAATGTGTGTGCTGGCAGCCTTGACAGCTATCATGACTCCCATATCTGGAATGCATCACAGCTGTACCAGATGTTTGCTAGGGGGAACATCTCACACGGCCATTTACTGGGGGATGTTGTCTATGCACTGGAACCATGGATGATGACACCCATCAGAAATGCACACACACCTACCAAAGAATGCCATAATAAGGCACACACACAAACTAGGAACATCACAGAGCATGTGTTTGGGCTGCTGAAGTCACGGTTCTGGTACCTTGATATATCTGGTGGAGCCCTACGGTACTGTCCAGCCACATGTGAACAGTTGCTCACAGTATGTGCCATGCTACACAATATGATCTTGCGGAAACAGCTGTAGCAGGATCAGTAAAGGGCAGGGATAAACAACCCCCACCAGTGCTCAGGTCTCCACAGCCACACTCACAGGGAGACCCAGAGGAGGAACTCCATGAGGTTGTCCCTGTAGGCAGATGTAGGCATGCCCAGCATGTCCTGGCCTTGGCCAAGAAACAATGCATAGCACATGCATTGACAACCTAGGACCCTAGGGACTGAGATCTTACTCTAACTTGCATACATATAGTAAAGATAATGCCAGCCAACCCACGTAACCTGTACCTAACCATGTATTCGCTGTGTACTGCGTGCATCAGACAGAGTCAGCCCCAAACTACAGGTCTGTCAACTGCTGCATTCACAAGGTCAGTTGCTCTCCTATACAACACTTGTACGGGTACTAGACTATGGTAGCATACGTATGGACCTGCCGCAAGGTTTGCAAGGGAATATAGTGGGTTAATGGGCTACTTGCAGAGGACTAACAGCTACTTGGGACAAAAGGTACTCTGTCCAATAGTGGGTGACCCATAATATTCACTAGGCCACATGGCTGGAAACTCCACTACATTATTCAAGGGAGATGCTAAACAGTGGGTTCATAGGACTGTCGCACAGCTGTCTATGCCAGCAGAGCATTGGCTGGTTGTCCCACACCCACAACACATGAGTGTTCCTAAACAACTGTGGTAACAGTAAGAAGCAAGGATATATCAGCAGACCAGACAATTCCAGGGCTGTGACATAGAACCTGGCCACATGCTGTATTTCCCACAAAATGAAGGGGTGACAGAGCATGTCTGTATGCTGTTGATAGTGTGAGGAATGAAACCTCCCTATCTGGTGGCTGATGTGGCTCATTGGGTTAGGGACATTAGCAAGGGTGATGATGTTGATGGTTCGAAGCTGGCAGCAACTACATCGTATGCATATGAGGTACTCGTATGGTAGTATTCCCACAGACTGTCATAATGCCTCAATCTGTTACTGCAAGAAAGCTGGACAAAGCCAGAGAGAATGGGGGGACAAAGGGACAAACATACAAACAGACATTATACATGCTCTGAGTAACCTAGAAGGTAGGTAGTATAACAGCAGGTTGCAACAGGTCAGATTAGCTACAGGATATAAAGGCCAAAACTTAAATGTGTCAGTACTTACAACAATTCAGTGACTGCATTTTACAGTATATTACCAGAAAACCACAACTGCATGAGGAACAGAACAGACATATGGGGTGGAATGCTGAACATTCTGCAAAAACATGTACAGTGAGAGGTATGCAGGCTATCACCCTGTTTGTGGTGTTACATCATACACCCCAGTCACATCATACCTCTCAACCTCTTAGAGCAAAACATCTGGCCAAAGCCATGAATAAAAGTGGGACAAATGCCCAAACATTAGGACACATTTTAAATACTGCTCTTACAAATGTAGAAAGTTGATAGAATAACAGGACTTGCATTAGCATGAATCTCCTGATGTGTATGGAGTCTGAAAGTCAAATGTCTGTCATTATTTCTTAACTTCAGTCTTTAATGATTTGTAACTAATGTGCCAAAAAACCCCACTGATTTGCAACTAATGTGCCAAAAAAAAACCACAATGTTATGTAAAACAGACCAAAAATATGAGGCAAAAATCTGGACATTCTGTTACAATCTGTACAGTTGAGAGGTATGAGTCACATATTAAGTTCAATACACAGCCAGGTAATGACTTGGACAACATCAGGGAATTGCTGTATTGTGGAAACAGGTGCAGAAGCCAATGGTTTGCAGCACACAAAATCCCAGGCTGGCGTACAGGTAGCTCTGGCCTGGAGTCACCTCGTAAGCACTGACAGTCACACTGGGCATGCTCCTACACTTGGCTAACTTGGGCCCATGTCTGTTGCCTCTTCTGCCCAAAGACCTGCTATGTGGAAATATGTCTATACATACAGACAGCTACGTATACATATCTGTCTCTCCCTATTCCCCTCACACATGATTAGTGTAGTGACACACACACACACACACACACACACACACACACACACACATATATATATATATATATATATATGTGTGTGTGTGTGTGTGTGTGTGTGTGTATATATATATATAGATATATATATATATATATATATAGCTGTATTATAAACTGATACATAGACTCTCTACATATATCTACATAACACATTTACATAATGTACACACACAGCAACAGTTAAGCTGAGATCCCTGTTATGCACGTGTGTGTGTGTGTGTGTGTGTGTGTGTGTGTGTGTGTGTATACATATATATATATATATATATATATATATATATATGTGTGTGTGTGTGTGGGGGGGGGATGTACGAATGTCCCCACATACACTTGGAATGCTGGAGTTATCTGCACCTACACATCACAACAGTTGTCCAATAAAACCAGACCAAGGCTGCAACAGTACATAATCCACTCACCCGCAGACCACTGTACCTAACGAATGTCACCCTGTAGACAGACACAGGTGAGCAGGTTGTGTAATGGACACTGGTTGCAACTCGAGCCTTGGACAGGCCATATTGTCACTAGCCACATATTGCCATACTGGTAACTGTACACACATAGCAGGGATATTAGCAGGTATTCCACTCCTAAGACACTAGATACAAGAACAGTACCAAGTAGTATCACTCTGCAGGCCACACATGGTGTCTAACACAAGGCCACTTTGCATACTCCACAAGTACTGTGCCTGCATCCACATATACAACAGACATAACCTGTGGCACGTGCAATAAAGCACTGTGAGCTATAGTGTGTAATAGTAGATAGGGATTCTAATCTCCCATCAGCCAACTCTGTGTGTGCATGTACATATATCTCCATGCGGCACTACAGACATGCCCATTTGGCCTATGTATGTGCAATGATTATTCATTTTATGACTCTGTGACTAGCTCCTGGCCTCAACATTAGCCTCCTTTACAAGGCCTGCTGATGTCATCCACCTTAAGAGTGCTGGCTGACAGTCTAATATTAGATAACCTTTGTGACACATGCAATAAGTACTGCAAGCTACAGTGTGTACTACTAGATAGGTAGGGGTTCTTCTCACATCAGCCAACTTATATGTGTGTGCAAATATATTTTCTTGCAACACTAGAGACATGCCTATCTCTGTGCAGTGGTTATGCATTTTATGTCCCTGTGACTAGCTGCTGGCCTCAACACTGGCCTCCTTAACAAGGCCTTCTGATGCCATCTACCTTAAGGGTGCTGGCTGACAGTCTAATATCAGATAAACTCTGTGGTGCATGTGATAAGTACTGCAAGCTATAGTGTGTATTACTAGATAGATAGGGGTTCTAATCTCACATCATCCAATGTGTGTATGTGTGTGTGTGTGTGTGTGTGTGTGTGTGTGTGTGTGTGTGTAAGTAAAACTATCCCCTGCAGCACCATAGAAATGCCGATATGGGCTAACTCTGTGCAGTGGTTATACATTTTACAGTCTTGTGATGTGCTGCTGGCCCTAAATTGTCCTCATCTACATAAGCATAGCTGATGTCCACCACCATCTAGATTTGTACGTTCAGAAAACCCAGGTGACACATATCAAGGGTAGCAGACCTTGTCACAAAGTATGAAAACACAATTTTGCTGACTGTCCCCATTATCCTTCACACACTGTTCTACACATATGCACCTAGGGAGCCCTGCACATATACTGCCCTACCTTGTTGACATATTAATGCTGTGCTGACATGCCATCCTGTGCCGCTGTATTGCCACCATGTGTCCACAGTTTAACCATTCAGACTCCAGGAACAGAAACATACACAGGTCTGTGACAAACCTGTCATTCTGTAACACTACCACCAGTCTGACATCATGCAACAAAGTTACACAAAGTTTGATGTGTAGTCATGACACATGCCAGCGTACAGTACCTGTTGTGGCTCATAACTCTCATGGCATAACAATACTACACTACAGAAGTACATGTAAAGTAATATAGTCACCCCTGTGCATCAGACACATATTTGCATGTCCCTACATCGATGGCTTGAATGGCAGGAATGTGGCACAGGTATCATCACATGCACAGGGTGAGTTGTGGGGGTGCCACAGGCCTAGGCTATGCCAAATAGTTGATAGCATGTGTGTGAGTTAGGAAGGGGTGCTGGTTAGATTGGCCGTGGAGGGGTGCCATGTGTGTCTGTTGACCTGCATGTGATAGCGGTGTTTGAGTGTGTGCATGTACATAGTCAAGCTAAGTGCTAGCCATATGCATGTGTATGTTGGACAGCTGTGGACTGTACATGGTAGAATGGACAGTTCACCATTTCTGGCCATGAACACGCGAACTGGATCCACCAGGAGTAGCACTGGCACTGCCATGCCCAATGTCAGATGTGGTGCTAGTAGCTGACAGTGGCTGCTGTCTGCAGGACCAGTGTGCCTCACAGAACCACCCAGGACCATGTGCCCACAGCCTGCCACATTGTGGCATGGACATCACACTTCCCTCTGTAGCACTGGAGGTACTGCCACTACTGGAGCATGAGTGTGCATGGCCACGTGAACTCTCAGCAGATGGTGTTGCTGATCTTTGTTCACATGTCCGATGCCAACTCCAACCAGATGTTCCAGCACAGACAATCTGTGGTTAAAGACAGACACTGTCTCAGCCCACCGTCTGTCCACTACATCAGTGAACTGATCCAAGGTGTCATCAACACAGTGGAGGCAGTCATGGATGTCAGACTATGCTGCATCCATAGCCCTAAGCATCCATCTGGTATTGCATTCAGAACAGGCCTGTGCCTCCATGAAGGCCCGAAACATGCAGCAAGTGACCCATGATGTGACACCTGAGACAGGTGGTGGATGGGCAGCAGTCTTCCTTTGAGCCCCCCTGTCAATCCGCCTGTGTCAGACCTCGCCAGCTCTCTGGCTGTGGTCAGTGTCTACACTCACTGACTGCATAGTTGTCACACTGTCCTGTTCAGTGTCACTGCCCTCTGACTGTCCAATGTCTGTGGCCCCTGGGGACTGTGTGGGCATACTAAGTGTGTGTGGGGAAAATGGGGGCAGAAGAGCATTGTCAACCTCTGGGACAAATTCAGCCCCTGGCAACTGCACCTGTGCTACACTATGGCCACCATCATCATCAGAGGATGATGAGACACATCAGATCGTGAGGGAGATAGACTCCAACCCCCCCCCCCCGTTCACCTGTGAGAAGCAAGACAAAAGCAATACTTTACTACATGCACTATTATGTATATTAATCTAAACATACTCATGCAGATGAGGATCCACAGCTGCATTACATGTCCCACATATTCTCATCTCTGATCCCATGCACAACAGATAAACTCACAATATAGACAGACAACTCAGGCCTTTTATAACATACACTTCAGCTACATCCAGTTAACGTTGTCAGTACAATACACTTGTGAGGTATGCAATATGACAGTGTATGTGATAGAACTACACATAAAACCGAGTACACCTATCTTGAGAATGATATGCCAGTTGTAGTATCACTGCCTCGGGCATGTATCATCTCCCTATTGTATTTGAACAAGCATCATAGAGTAATTGCCTCATGTATAGCAGGCTGCATAGTCGCTCATAACTTTAAGTGCAAATGTGTTAATGTTTGTACAAATACACACCTGTGATTACCCACTCTATGCGCTGTAGTTAACTGTTCCAGAATGGAACATACAAATATGCTAATCTGGCTAAGCACAACAGTTATACATAGGGCAAAATGGCAGCTGTTAACTATATGATTAGTAACACAACAGTATCACACTTACTAGGTACAGGACCATGAACTTTGACCACACCTGACGGACCTATGAAAAGATGAGGGAGAGGTATTGTCAGCACCCCCAAATGATGCAGTGCTACAAGGTAATATGTGCACATATCCAGATATACAGTAGCTACTGTGATAATGGCTATATTGCTGGCATTCTGAATATGTGTGCACAACTGTGCATAAAACCCAATCCCCTCATGCAGATAGACCTGACACCCATGTACAGGTATGTAGAGCCTGCCACAGTGACTGATCTAGTATTACACTAGTGAGCATAGTAAGCTTACCTAGATATTCCTCTTCTGTGGACGGTGCGGCACCCACCTCCAGGATGTATGGTGTGATGGATGCCTGGGAGTTGTTGGTTGATCTTAGGTTCACCAGGAATTCACATGGCTGAAAGTGGTTGTTCCATTGCAGGCTCTCCACTGGTGGTAGCACAATCCCTGGCAACAGCAACTGCTCTTTACTGTGCAGCATTCACCACATCCGTGGCCCTGTGTTGGACTTGCTCATAGGTCCTGTCCTGTTGGCCAATCTGATTAACAGCCCACACAAGGTCGTCCCACACTGATGCCCGCTGTTCACGATTGCAAGATGTGATGGTGGTGTCTGAGACCATCCAGTATAATATCATTCTCCACAGTTGATTATGGTGGATGTCTCCTGTGGTACATGGTTCCTGAAGGACAACAAGAGGGAAACACATTACAGGACCAGATATGTGGATGTCCACTATGTACAGACCCTGTTTACCCATAATGGTCTGCACTATCCACTGCTACCTCACATATCATACCCCACTGTCTGGCAACACACTACATGTGTGACTATCACCAACACAGTAGCCATACTGGGTTATGTCCTTGTGTGTCTTGACAGATTCTGTTGAATGCCCCTACACCTATCAATGCAGTCTACTGTGGTGTGTCCCCTATGGGCAAATTCCCACTATGTCATACAGCCACTGTCAGACAAATAGCAGTGTGCTATTACAACTATATGGGGACGGTCCAACAACACCAGTGTGCCACAATGACAGAAAACAATGCAAACCTGCTGTTGTATATGTTCCCCATAGGCATCATACCTTGCAATTATACAGATGTTTGCAGAATGTCAAGATGTTTGGCTCATAGATGTGGTCCTTTTCACACAAAGCTGTGGATGTCTGGCAAATGGTTGGCCAATAATTGATGGTTGATGTCAGAAAATAAAGACAGAATCTGACTTTCACATGTCATACCCCTCAGAAAACAGTTACGCTATGATAATATCTGTGAGTCTAGTCATGTTCATACTTTCTAGTGGCAATATTTATACTTTGTCACTGAGTTTGGCCCTTTTACCCCCATTAATTATGTCTTTTACCTGACTTCTTGCTGTAGAAGGTTGACAGGTATGTTAGGCATAGCCATCAACCAAAAAGGGACAAATGTCAATGAAACAGGGACTAGCTTTCCTACAACAGCCAACCATTGTAGGGATTAACAGGGACAGAGGTGAAATGTGATTGAAAGCAGGGACAGTTGACAGGCATGCCTGTAGGTGTTGGACAACAGAGTAACAATGACATGTCATTACCATAGATCTAAGACAAACCTACTTCTGTAATCCCTATTCCCCATACCTCCATCCTCCCATCTGTATCCCGTTATATGGAGAAAGCTATTACATACCTGGTGGAGTGCAGTATTCCTTTTTTGAATCTTCCCTCTGGAAAAGCTTTTGAAATATGCTGTCTGTGTGAATGATATCTCATACATACCTATTCCCCATAAGCAGTTGCCTGCCTTTCAAAGGTAATGCTCATTAACATGTAATTGCCTTTGCACCAATCTGTGGCTCAGAATAGTTAATTGCAGCCCAAACAGCTGAATTGTACTATCATTAGCCAATGACATGCCACCACAGTGCAGTATATAAGGCCTTCATGTAGGCCTTGGCCCCTTTCATAGTTTTTGGGATGGGCATTACTGAGGTGTGGGGACTGCAGAATCTCTGAGGGTAGGTACAAATACTGTCCACTGTAGAGATTTATGAAGTATGCCCACAGTTTTGCCTCATATGTTTGGTCAGTGCCCCATGACATTGTAGTCATCTGGCAGTTCACTGGCAAACATTGTGGGTTGAGGTCAGTAAGGGAAGATACACATATGTGTGTCACACTTCATACCCATCAGACTATGAATGTTACTGCAATTACTGTTATTCTATCAACTTGCTATATTTGTAGGGGCAAACTGTTAAACATGTCCCTGTCTCTGGGTCTTTGCCTCCCCATTAAGTATGATTGTGTCCACATCCCTTGTTCTAGGGGGTTGGGAAGTATGGTAGGTCTGTAGCAGCTACCTTTACATACAGCCATGTATGCTACAGGCTGCAGCTGCTGCTGCAGCCTACAACACTTAGGGGGGAGTGTGAATATTGTGGTGGACAGCAAGCTGTATGTGTAACTGTGGCAGCTGTGTCATGCCTGTCATTATAGAAGAGTTAGGGTAAAGGTAGTCTATACAGTCCAATCAGGGAATGTGCTTGAGGTACATCTGTTATGCAACAGTGTGAATAACAGAGTAGTAGGTGACATATGATTAGGCTATATGGATATGTACATTGTGTCTCTGCCTGCAGGCCTTTGTCTTGTAAAACTGTGTAGCATTTAATTAAGTAACAGTAACCAGTGGGGATTAAGATTGCATGACTCAGTCATTACTTGCTGTCTTCACGATAATGTAATTGAAGTGCAACACAACACTGGATTCAAACCCAGGACTGTGTGTGGCAAGATGTACTGCATGCAAGGCCTTTAACATACTGAGCTACTGAGACACTGCAAAAGCATGTATATTTGCAAAATATATCTGCATGTGTACAGGCTGTTGGAAACATTTCTACATCCTTGAGTATGTGTGTGGCTTTATATGGTTGTATTTCTGCACCAGGGTCCCAGTTGTACATGTGCATTGCCATTGCTGCCTTAGCAGGTGATTTCCACGACTTGCTGATAAAAGGGCACATATACCTGCTATCTTAGACCTCACTTACATCCATTAGTATGTCTTTGCTATTATGTATTATTGCACCAGAGTCCAGGGTGCACTCATGGTTTTCACATTAGTTTTTTATTTCAGTTACATGTATAATGACTGTAAGTAGCAATCAGTATGTTTTGCTGGAAACATCTGTTTAACTTAAGGCCTGCGTAGCATGGTGGGTTAATGCAGTGTGCTATAGTTGAGAGGGGCACAGGTTTGACACTTGGCGGAGGTGTTTATTTTCTACATGTGAGTAACAATGTAATAGACACATATAGTCATTAAAGCTGTTTAAAGCTTGTTAAAGCTCATTTAAGCTGAGCTAAGCAAAGTGGAGTGGCACGCCACACCACATCGCTCCTGCACAAATGCACGCTAAAAAATAAAAAGAAAAGAGAAAGGGTGATAGGAAAGTGATAAAATGGGGGCAAGCAGGGGGGAAAACAATGTGAAAGGCAGGTAGGAATGTGCAAGATGGGTTATGGAAAGAACTATAGCTATCCATTTCTTGTACAGCAGCAGCTATGCATTTTTACAGGTTTTGTGAATGAATTTGGACTCTCAAATGCCAGAGAGAGGGCTGAGGACAACATAACTGTGTTGTCAAGCCAATTGGACTAAATTAGTTGTGTCCAGTGGACCCGTGTGAAATGGAGAGCTATGTATGGGGCAGTATTTTTTTGGGGACAAGTGCCCATTTTTTTTTAAGGAGAGAGTGTAATGTTGGGTAAGGGACATAGGTACACGTGGGGAGGTAAGCTGGGTAGGAGAGGATGCTATAGCAGATAGACAAGACAGCAGACAGGGGCAGTGTGTGACACATGAGGGGGTAAACACTGTGGATGAGGATGGTGTTGTGGAATAAGAGTCTCATGTGCCTCCAGATGGCAGCAGCATGACTGACATACCCCCATAGGAAGTCCACTCTGCTCCTTCACTGCCCCAAAAGTGGCTGTGCTGGAATCTGGGTGCCAGGGCCAGCCTGCCTCACCAGGTTGGCCAGTGTGCCCTCAGTCTGGCACAGGCGACATTCATAGGTCCAGTGAATGATCCTGTGCACCATGAAAGGTAATTGCTGTTGGGTGACTGCAGCCCCTCCACCACCGCTCCCAGGGGGAGGCCAGGCTCTGTCCCCTGAGGTGGTTCCACCTGATGCCACAGGTGTTGCAGGGGCAGTGGAGGGGGCACCACTGGCCTGGGTCTCAGACATGCCAGGAACCAGTGCCATGGCCAGTTGAGGCAAGGTAGGCAGATCATCAGTAACCGGCCTACCCTGATATGCTGTGGTGATGGAGGTATAGCAATAAGTATTGGTTAGTAATGAACAAAACATTGTTAGTAATAACAGCATGCCAGAACAGTTGAAATAACTCAATAACATATCACTGCATGTTATGTGACGTATAACAATAAATAACAGAACAGTCATGTAAACAGCATGCCAGTAACAATTGCAGCACAAGGCCACAAATATGTAATACATCAAGATATGTTAATATGCAACCATTATAATACATAACAATAATAAAACACATGCCCCAAAATACAGTTATTGTACAAACATATGTTAATAGTAAACCATAACCAATGCATAACAATAATAAATAAAAGAAGATAAGGGGTGGGGAGAGAGAGAAAAACAGTCCATTAGTACCATTATAGCCTATTTACTTGACAACAGTACTACTATCTACTCTACGGGTTTGTCCTGTTTTTATGTATACAAGTCCCCCACAGCTGCTGTCGCATTTACATACCTTTCAAGCTATTCACATGAGACAGTATGGGCCAAACAGTAACAAGTGTGGGTACACAACTAGACAGCACACTTGTACATCAGTTGTATCTATATAACTACCAAGGTGTACTGTGGGCTAATGTAGTGATAATTTGCAATTTAGGTAATCATTACGATGTTCATCCTGTGACAGATGGATTACACTCTACTAATTACATTATCTGATGCATGATACTTGAGAGACATGTATGTGTACAGTACAGAAACTAAACAACTATCATGCTTTGCTTGGCAGGCATGGAGATAGGACCCAGAAGCAGTGATTGCAGTGGACAGCTGCATGGAATATATGAAATGGCTGCAGCAACTTTTAACAGACACTACAGGTCTACAGTCATACCAAGATTACACATTTTATTTCTTTTATTTTATTATTATTATTATTATTATTGCCTTTATTTTATGCTGTATTTTCACATTCTTTCTAATGATTTTAACAGTCTGTGACATCTAAACACAGAATTATTTACTCATAATATGAGCTACCTCACCCATTTACCTGTAGTTCTTGTAGAGCGACAATGTGTAAACATTACATGACTGATACTGTAATATTTATTGCTACATAGCATGGGATTCAGACCCTGATCTGTGAGTGGCAAAATGAACTACATACAGTGCATTTAACAAACTGAGCTACTGAGTCACTTCTGATTACTAACTGACTGATATTTGCCTAGAGCTCACCTGGAACCAAAATATGACCTGGTAGTATTACAGCTTTATAGTAGACTGCAGTGACAGAAGAACACACATGTGAAATACAAGCATGCCAGAGATAGTAAGGTAATCTATACATTACTATATAGAATGCAGGTATACACAATATATTGTTAGAGGGTTCAAATACTTGTGAAGTCAACAAACAATATCAGATCATGGGTTGGCTGCCTCACCCATATACCTTGCTTACCAGCTGTTTGTGGATGACAGAGCATTATGTGAACAATATTGGCCTAGAAACATCCTTGAATTATATTGTATGTGTTAAACAATACATTTGGCAGCCATTACATTTGCATTCTTTAGCTATTACAGTGTTATACTTGACTGTAGCACCTTACCTTACAGCCTGAATGCATACAAATCTACTGCAATGGTGAAAACAAGACAATCCTGATGTACACAGTTTAAGTCTTGGTGTTATTGGTATTGGTTCATGCCTTATTGCAGAACAGTTGGCAGTATACATTTCTTGCAAAACAGCTCTAATTCCACACTTATTGCACTACAGACTTTATTGTATATACTTTAATGAGGTTACTGGTATTGTTTCAAGTTTTTATTACATAACAGTTGTCATTATTCAGGTCTTGCAAAACAGCTCTAATTCCACACTTGTTGCACTACAGACATTATTGTATATACTATAATGCAGTTACTTGTATTGTTTCGAGTTTTTCTTACACAACAGTTGTCATTATTTAGGTCTTGCAAAACAGCTCTAATTCCACACTTATTGCACTACATACTTTATACAATATACTTTAATGCACTCAGTGGTATTGTTTTCCTGTTTTTATTGCACTACAGTTGGCATTATTCATTTATTGCAGTACAGTTCTAAGTTTACATTTTTGCAATACAATCTTTACTGTACATACTTTATTGATTTAATGCTTTACTCTTTCTTGCTTATTTCTGTAGAGTTAGCATAACATATCTGTACTCACCACACTCACAGAACAATCTAGCCAAGCATCTTGCATGTGCCACGGTGTTGTGAGCCCTCTCCTCTGCAACTGTTGGGAGAGAAGCACACCCTTATGCATACCAGTTAAGCAGACATTCGGAATAGATATTGGTGAGACAGAGGTAAAATTACTTACATACTTGTGGGGCATTCCCTGCCTGAGCTTCTTGGACCCCAGGTGTCCAAGAGATCCCCCTTGCTTTGCTTCAGGTCATCATGGTGGTGATGACACTGCTCACCTGTGTGGGGGATACCAGTAACACTGGTGAGTTCCCTTGTCAGCTAGTCCCAAGCCTCCACCTTGCACTCTGAGCCCTGGAAACCTCCCTGCAACAGCCAGTATTCATGTTTTTTCTAGGAGTCCAACCATGACCCTGGACTCCAGAAAGGCTCCAACCCTGGACCCGGAAGTGTGCACCCTCACCAGCACCTGCCATTGTACCCTTCAGAGTCAGAACTCCAACAAGTTAAGCTGTATTCCCACCTATTGAGCTTAATATAGCTTGTTTTCCCACCCTTTTATGCCATTGGGCAACATTTAAAAAAGTGGCGCCTCACTTAGCACCACAGAAACCAGTGCAGCTCAGCTAAGCATTGTTAAAACTCTCAGAACCAACTGTTTAGTAGTGCTTAGCAGTGCACAAACCAGCCACGTGGAGCCGAGCAGCGCATAAACATTTTCAGCCATTATTGTGTTTATGCAGTGCTTAGCAGGTCTTAGCAGAGCTTAGCTGAGCACAGCAGGCCAGAATTTAAAAATAATTGGCATAATTTGTATTTTAAAAATAAATGCTTATTTTCCCTTCCTTATATTCAACCCCTTTACCTATTGTTGATGAGGCTGTAACTCTACCCATTTAGCTGGATCTGTGGAATTCTGCTATACTGTTACATATACCTCTAAGCTCCCTATAAGCAGTGATGAGCACAGTGCTACGCAACACAAACCTTCACAGCTACACTTAAGCATGATATTTAAATAAATAATTAAATACATCTGGTTTCTATTTTTAGATGTCTGGCAGGTGTCTCAGCATTGCTTAGCATTGCTGCACTCCCAACCATACTGCACAAACATGCTTTTTAAATAAAAAATAAATAAATAAATAACTATAAAAAAGCAAACAATAAAATAGCATTCAAATAATACAATTGGACAGTGCAGGGAGTGTCTTACTCATCTGCAGACACAGTTAGCACTACACTCCCTACACTGACTCAATAACTGTGTTCCACAGCTCTCCCTCAGCAATGTGCCATGATTAATATGCATGGCGCACTGCCAAGGGGGAACCATGTACTCGGACATGGTAACATTCTGTGTAGGCTCTACACTGTGCCTACGTGCATTTTTTTAAATCTTGGAGATAGTCTTTTGTGTAGTACAGTTCAGTACAGTTAGCATCTGTGTTTTTTTTCTGAATTAATGTACTTAGCAGCCAGCTCATATTCAGATGATGGCCAGTATTCAGAAAGATATAACTTACTGCACAATCCTGTTTTGAGCAGAATTGCTCAGTGCATTATTAGGGAATGATTCATAGACTGCTGCAGCACTACACTGGTAAGAAGGTTCCACCATGTAGCACAACACTTGCTTAGCAGCTATATGCTTACAGTTTATATTAATTATATATAAATCTATTCATCCACAACCCCTTTCCCCATTTTTTCACATGGGGTCAGGGTGTCACTTCAGCAATGAAAATCATCTAGAGGCAAGGTTTACAATGCTGGGTGGCTAGCTCTGCCGCTGACCAATTATATATAAATTCATAGTATATATTGTAAGGCTTGTGACCAAAAACTTGGATTTCTTTCAATGGTCAATGCATTATTCTGTTTTAATTTTGAAAAATAAAATCTGTGATAAAATATTTAAACATGCAAAATAATCAAAAACTTTAAAAACATAAGAAAAGTTAACTTTATTCCATAAAAAAATCAGGTTATATCAAAAGGGATCAAAGATTTGACTTGGGTTAACTTGGTATGGAAGTATGGTTCCTCTTTGACCCCCATTCAGTCAATTGATGTATTCAAGTTTTGCTTTGCTTCTGCTACTAAATTAAATATAAGACGTTTATGGTTACAGATAATTCAGTGCTTTGTAGGTAATAAGAAAGCACTCATAATGCTCTTTAATCAAAGACATCTTGGCTGTACAAGGAGCATTTGATATTCTGTGTTAGGGAGAACAATGGTAAAGAAAATGAGATTAAAGCATCATCCAATACCAGACTCATTTTCAGAGGTGTAGTGAGGTGGTGCAGTGGTTAGCATTGCCACCTCACAGCAAGAAGCTCTCTGATTCGATCCTCGGCTGGGGTGCCTTCTGTGCGGAGTCTGCATGTCCTCCCTGTGGTCGTGTGGGTTTCCTCCGGGTGCTCATGTTTTCTCCCACATCTCAAAGACATGCTGTAGGTGGAATGGACACTCTAAATTGACCCTAGGCGAGAGTGCATGTGTGTGGAAGGTTGGGCACTGGGCTGGCAACTTGACACCATAAAACTCAACTGCCAATCATGAGCAGACAGGTGATCCACTGTGGTAACCCCTAACCGGGAAAAGCCAAAAGAAGAAGTAAGAAGTGAGTGAGTCACCTCTTTAGCCTTAAATCTCAAGTCTTTAGATTAAATTAAAATTTTATAAATTTAGTCTTAAATTTACATCATTAGGACTTAGAAGAATTTTGCTGTGAAATGCCATACTGTATACATTAAGGGAAACTACTTAAGTATGGATCCACACATAAATGGACACCTGCCTTATGCATAAAAAGGGTAGGGAATGCATATAGTTCAGATACCCGCTTTTGTTGTACATTGCATCTGACACCTGTTTTTGCTGTTCATTGCATTTTGTCAGTATGAGGCAGGAAAATGTTGAAAAGTTCTTTTTTTTAATCAGCTAGCACTTTTACTTTTGAAGCTTTAAAATTTATTTAACATTTGCTTACTGGGAAATTACGAATGGGTCCGAGCTCATTTTCAGATGAGACACAGTGAGAAATGGTCCAGACGCATGTCTTTGGAATGTGGGAGAAAACCCACGCAAATGCAGGGAGGACATGCAGACTCCACACAGAAGGCACGCCAGCTGAGAATCAAACCAGAGAACCTCTTGCTGTGAGGCGACAAGGCTAACTACTGCCCCACTGTACTGCCCATCTTTATTTTCATCCTGTGCTTCAGATACAGAAAGCAGCAATAGATTATTTTTCTTATTTCTTGACTCAAAATCTTCCAAGCTGAATATAATATTTTCAAGTTAAATATCTCTGTGTTCTAATCCTGTTTGTAATGGAGCTTTTGCGGTCTAGTTGTCAGTTCTATTTCCTTTGTTTGAAGCCCTTTTGTGTGTTCCAGACTGCTGCACCTTTGCAAACCTTGTTTAACTTCAGACAATGATGTATCCGTATAGTTGATTTACCTTTAAGACCTGCAGACTTTTTTTAAGCAAAATATTCCAAGATGATGAAATCATTGTTTAAATTAGCTGTTTTGTCATATCACAAGGGAGTACATTTGAAATAAAAGTCATATAGGTTCATAGGTAAGTACTAGGCGAGCTGCCCTTCTGAGTCATTTTAAGCCATTTAGTGCTCAAAATAACCTGTCTCATTTGGTTATACTTGGCCTTACCCATCCCATGGTGAATAATTATTTACTGCGCCTAATGAGAATACCTGGGATCATAGCATAGATAATTTGAAGGGACCCATGCATAGAATAAAGATTTAGTAACTGCCTATGTCCATTAGTAGCGCAACAGGAAGTCCTGATTTAAATTTTGTGTTTTGAACCATAGATCTAAGATGCACTTGAATTTGTACAGGAATTAATTTAATTTTATGCTGATTAATTTCATTGGTCATCTCCTTTGTTTTTGCTTCTATTAGTATCCATACGCTTTCTGGCTTTTCTGAGATCCTCTTCTTTATTTCCCTGACATTTTTCATATAAGTGTTTTTGTACATACAACTGCTATTAGATTAATATATCTTGATAGAAATGTTTCTGATGAAAATTGCACTGGCAATCATTTAACTTATTTCTTTAAGTTCAGTCAGTAAATGGTTAGTTGGTGATGTCTTTATTGCCCATAGCAACTCTAGTATGCTTACTGTTAGTCAATTCTGCTGAACAGTGTAGTGATAATGTACATTTCATAGATAGGTTGAGTGCCAACATATCAGAGAAGCAGAAAATTCAGGATAATAGTCACAGAAACCCAGGATATACAATTTGGCAACTTGTATTGTCTGTATGTTGTGTATAGCTTAAGCACTAGGGCAGTGGAAGTGAAGGACAGAGAGGATAGTGTGTCTGCCAGTGCGCTTAATACTGTATAAGGGTAATGGAAGGGGAGAGGCACAGTCCAGTATTGCATGTCATAAACGTGATAGAGTGGGGAAGACACACTCACATTCACAGACACACACACACACACACACACACACACACACACACTCTTAATCATCTTTATCCATGCATTCATCTGTTTAGCTTTGCATATATTGTCATATATCTAAAATATATATAAACGGGTATTCATCCCTCTGACTGTGTGCTCACCACTTAAACTAGCCTGCTCATTCACTATCCTGTGCATCCACCATTCCCCCCAACGGGGCAATCTACTTGCTCCTAAAGATTGCTTAACAACATAGGGAAGCTAAGCTGCACCTTGGACTGGGTTCAAAAGAAATTAAAAAAAAATCAAACAAAAAAAACAAAAAAAAAAAAACCCTAAACTATCCTGCTCGTCCATCATCCTGTGCATCCACCCCCCCCCCCACAAGGTGATCTACTTGCTCCTAAAGACTGCTCAGAAACACAGGGAAGCTAAACTGTATCTTGGACTGGGCTCAAAAGAAAAAAAAAACAAGGTATGTTTATTCTTTTGTTTTTGCGGTCATTATAATCCCTGTAAAACCCTAACTCATTTCTTTGCTTTCTACTTTTTATAAAGCAAAGGTGGTGTGCATACAGAGATTTATTAATTATTACACTCCCTTACCCCCAGTAGTATTAAACTAATTCAAGCAAATAAAAATGTCGCTAAGCAGAGCTTACCTGCTCTCCGAGGTCATTTATAATTTTTTTTTTTAATTAGAGTTTGTTGGTGAAGGGATTTTTACCCATTTTTGTTTGTTTTATTAGAGTTTGTTGGTGAAGGGATTTCTACTTGTTCCATTTGCCTTCACTATGCTCTGGCTCACTCCGCTCCCCTACCCTACTCCCAATTCCCACCCATCCCCACTACACCTAAACTTAAACTGCAATAACTCCTCCCCATACCAACATCAAACCAATCCTCTCCCTCCTTTTTTCCTCCCAGTTTCTGCAGATTCCCCCCACTACCATACCAACTAATCTACACTCACTATATACCCACTATTACTATCCACCTACTAGGCTAATTGCATTATCTATATACCTGCTATTACTATCCTCCTGTTACTGTCGCACCTAGACAACCCCTCTCCTCACTGTCTCTCCCAAACTTACCCTACAGTGCAAACAGAAAATTCACATATTCTAATCTTATCACTTCTCTCCTTATTCCTCTTCCCAGTAGCACATCTCACTGCCCAGAAACCCCATCTCCTTCTCACCCCATTATTCCACCACTTATACCTCTCTTCCTTCATACCCATCAAGATATTCCTACATATCTCCAAATCTTTATATAATACACCCCCTCCTCCAGTACAAACCAAAAATCTTACCTCTCACTGACAGCTTCCTCATAACCCCAACATGCTACACCACCAAATCCTTTCAATAATCTAACCTTAAAACCCACACAAAATAATATCTTTTACCTTACTTATTCATCTTCACTACTCTTCCTCTATCAGGAGACATATATCCAAACACAGGCCCTACCACCAACAATATGTCCTCACCATGGAACTAACTCATACAAATCCTTTCTCATAGTAACCATAAATATCCAAATTATTTGCAACAAAATCCCCAATTTCCACACTAGGATAGCTCATAACCAACCTGACATAATTGCCATCACTGAGACATGGTTAAAACCATACAATAACAACTCTGAATTTCTTCCAACAGTCTTTCAGACTATTAGATCTGGCAGACGTAACAAAAAAGGAGGCAGAGTTGCACTAGTCTTTCATAACTCACTAAACATCATACCCTACTCAAATCTTACTCCACAATTCACAAATGGAAAAATTACCATTGGTCTCCTAAAATTAATAACAAAAACTTTGTATCACAGCTCTATACATATCCCCTGGAAACAATATCCCCATAGTACAAGAAATTCTAGCCTAGAATTCTTCCAACATTGAAAATGAAACTTTTATCCTAGATTACATAAATATTAACTGGAGTAACCTCAACTCTATTAACCTGTTCAACTATACCCAACTCATAAATTCCCCTACCACAAGGATAACACCTCTAGATCCACCCTTGACTGGATTCTCATCTCCCACCCCAATAAAATAGCCAAAGCAGGCACCCTTCTGAGTGATCACCTCCCCACCTATATCTGCCATGCCAATTAGCACCTGTACAAACAAACAAGAAACCTAACTAACTTTAACCCCTTAGTCTTGTCTGACATTCTCAATAACATTAACTGGCACATATTAAAAACTCTACCACTAGACATCTTAGTAGATTATTTCAACACTACATTCCTGGACATTCTAAATAGCCTTGCTCCACTCTGCATCAAAACTAACTATGCTCCTTGGCTAATCAAACCCACCAAAAATCTGAAACCTTAGAGGCAAAACCTGGAAACACTATCAAGCTAACAAAAACCCTGACTCACTTTAAACAGTGTGTAAAGACAAAAAAAGATCACTACACAAAATTCCAGACTAGCCATAAACAACCCCCCCAAAAATTCTGGAACTGCATTTCCTCTCTCCTGAATCCTAGTACAAAAAGACAGTCATTGTTCTCACCCTGACAAACCTGCACATGAAATTGCATCCCTCTTTAACTCTTTCTTAATAAACTCAATAGCCAACATTACTGAAACATTCTCTCATAGCAATATAAACAAAAATGACACTGCTTCACCAGAAATCTTCTCCACCTTCCCCACTGCCTCCCTCAAAACCTCCTTCCACTCCACCCTGAATTTCACCATCTATCCCACTACTACCACAGTTATCAAAAGGCTACTCCTTAAGCTCAAACCCTGCCCTAATGCTCCTGACAATTTATCTCCTTCATTTCTAAAGATAGCAGCAGAAGCCATTGCTTTCCACATAAACATCTTAATCAATAGGTCCATCCAAGAGCCCTATGTGGCCATGTTATGGAAAAAGCCTTTATTCTCCCTCTACACAAAGGAGGCAAAAACTATGATATTTCCAACTTTTGAACTATCACTATCCTCTCCCATGTCTCTAAGATCTTAGCAAAGTACATTCACTTTCATCTAATGCCCCATCTACTTCAGAACCATCTACAGTCTCCCAAACAACATGGTTTCAGACCCGGCCACAGTACTACCACTGCCCTAATTTCATTCCTGGATACTATTAACAGAGCCTGTGATAATGGCAGTATAGTATCTACTATCTTCTTAGATCTCAAAAGCATTTGACACTGTTTCCCACCCTCTTCTTCTCTCATAAGTCTCCTATTTGGGACTATCCAGCTCCACTCTTAACTGGTTCTCTATCTATATAAGACAGACAACAGGCTGCCAAATGGCAAAACTCAATCTCCTCCTTTCTTCACACATCTCCTGGAGTGCCCCAAGGCTCCATATTAAGTCCTTTCCTATTCAATATTTTTATTAACAACTTCTACTCATCTATGACCAATGGGGCCCTTATCCAATATGCAGACAACTCTGCCATCATCTGCACAGCAGACTCTATCTCTGAACTCCAACTTAAAACCCAAGCCACCTTCACCACCCCTGAGTCCTGAATGCTTAACCACCTAGCCCTCATCCTCAATAAATTCAAGATCATGCTTTTTATCCTCAGAAAGTCTACCCTGTTGGACAAAGCCAGGTTTAATATCTTCTCCCAATCCAAATCCCATGTAGACCTTTTCAGCCACACAAACCCTCTGGGAGTAACCATAGATGAAGAGCTAAAATTAGATATTCATCTGCAACAAAACATAAAAAAAAAAAATCAAAAACTTGGAATGATCTAGAGACACAACCAATTCCTTAGCCCCTCCCCCAAACAAACAAGTGCCTCTACTTACCTACTTCCTTCCCTAATGTATGATGGTGCTCCTGCACTCACCAACCTCCAAACTACTCTAAAACCTAAGCTCGAGACTTATGATGAAATTGCTAAATTTGCCACAAACTCCAGAAACCTCTCTAATCACTGCATTGCTCTCCTCTCACTAAAATGGCTCGAACTTCCTCAACTATCTGCAAGTAACTACTGCTCACAAGCTTATCTATAAGCCTTCTGACTGTCCTCTTCTGACTGTCCTGCCCTTAGTTCTATCCTCACTTTCTACCTCCCTAATATGTCCCTTAGATCTGAGGATCAACAACTTCTTTGGGATCACGAATCTAACCTTCCACCAGGTCAATTTTTTTTCTCCTACTGTCTAACCAAGAACTGGAATGCTTTCCCACTAGCTATTAAAACAATCCAAAATTCTGCCCACTTCAAAACTTCTCTCCACACTTACTTATCTTCCACTTGGAACTGTTCCTGCACTCAGCCCCCCCCTAAAAAAAAAAAAAAAAAAAAGTCTCTTAGGGCACACTCTCCCCTTCTGTCTATACTGTTTTTTATCTATAAATTCTGTATGCAGTACCACTGCACTGATAATAGTGCTCACAATCCCAATAGTTCAACTATTGTTAAAAAGCTATACTCGTATAAAATTATACACAATTTAATATGTTCTGAATGTGATTACAACTCTCTTATTACAACAATTTGTTAATACTGTACTACCTATGTACATAACTTTATGTTGAATTGTACTTCTTATTGTATTGAGAAGCCTTTCTCGCCGGATCTCCACTGAAAATGGGCTCTGCAAGGCCCAGTGGACTCTCCCGGTTAACAAACTGCAAATAAATAAATAAATATATGTATATACATATATGTATATATATATATATATATATATATATATATATATATATATATATATATATATATATAGTAACATAGCATTGTGGTTCTCACCAGTATGTGAAGGGTTGTCTTAGTAAGTCTGTTCTGTGCATTGCGTTAATATTCTGTGTATCGCTTATGCATATGGGGTAGTTATTCCTTTAAGCAGAGCACTAAAGAACTGCTGTAGAGCATATAAAAGTAGATATACAGGAGTCAGGATTGTGGAGAGTGAGAACCAGAGGCTCCAAGGCATAGGCTCTGGAGAAACTATCTTTTCTTTAAGGAGTGAATCCAAGTGAAAGGCCTGGTTTCTTACTGTGTGCAGGTGGATGAGAACTAGAGACTTTTGGGGGACTTTAATTTATTCATCTACTATGTTGTTAAAGGCATTCTTAAAATGTTTTCTGTTAGGCCACAAACATTTTATATTTGCAAAGTCAGACTTTTATTTTTCAGTTTCACACTATACAACTGTTTTTATAAAAGAGATCCATGTATCAATTGATGGAGCTTCATATATATATATATATATATATATATATATATATATATACACACACATTATGTATATATGTGTATATATATATATATATATATATATATATATATATATAGATATATATATATATATATATATATATACACACATTATGTATATATATATATATATATATATATATACACACATTATGTATATACATTATATATATATATATATATATATATATATATATATACACACATTATAAACTGAAGTGCATCTGTCTCCGATGGAGGTGCCACAGGTGGATATAAAAGATTCCATGGCACTTAGTGAAAAGAAGAGAGTAGGGTGATATTACATTATACACACACACACACACACACCCAATATATACATCTTTACATTCTGTGATATTCACATTGTTTTTAAATAAATATATATAGATATATATATATATGTATATACACACGCACACACACACACACACACACACACACACACACACACACACACACACACACACACACACACACACACACACATATATACATATAACCTTTGCCTGTGAGCCTAGAAGATCAGAAGACTGTGTGGCCTCTATCTCCAACCCAGATGCTTAGATTCATTTGCAGTACAGCATATGTGGAGTGGTGCATTCTTGAGACGTTGTCCTTTGAATGAGACATTAAACTGAAGTGCATCTGTCTCTGATGGAGGTGCCACAGGTAGATATAAAAGATTCCATTGCACTTAGTGAAAAGAAGAGAGTAGGGTGATATTACATTTAATTATAAATGCAAAGAATTGTAAAAACAGATAAAAACAAAGAAAGAAAGAAGACAAAGGGTAAAACGATAACAAAAAAAACTTGAATATAAACCAAAGTTAGAGAACTAAAAGAGATATAGTGTGAACAGCATTTTTACCCTCCCATTGTTCTATGTCTGAACTGTCTCATTGTTATTCCACAACAGAAGAGAACAGACATTACAGATATAACACTGACAGTGAATTAAAATGCTGTTAGTACTATGAGTTTGTGCCCATATTTAAAATATCATTCTGGCTGAATAAAATGATGGGGAAAGAAGCATCAGTGGACAACAAAAGCTGGGAATGTTTGTTTGGATCCCTATTAGTTCATCGAAAATAAAGTTCAGCGAACAGCATTTTTGGTGCACTTACATTGAACATGCTGTTCCTTGAAATGTTCATCGCGAGATCGCGGTACAGTGAAGATCAGAAAATTTACCCTTTCCTCACTGTAGTGTGATCTCGGAGTTAGTATATACTGTATAATTAGTGGGGGATGGGGGCTACAGCCCCCCCACAAGAGCGGAATTTGATGAATGGAATTTCTGATAAAATGCCATTCATTCAAGGGGGTTTTCACTGATTTAATATAGACCCTGTTTGTTTAACCACTGCCCAAAACACCATAATACTCCTGCAGGAATGAAAAACGTCAGAAATGGTTTCAAGAACCCCATAACCAGCACAGCACATCAATTCTTGTCTGCTTTTATACTTCATGGACTCTGACAGGAAGCTTACCCAATCAAAGTTGCCAAATCAGCCCATTGTAACACCCCCTTAAAATCCCTTTAGCTTGTATGTTAACTATGAGGTAATGATGGTTACAGAATGTCTCATAAATCAGACAGAAAAAAAAAATGTCTTCATGATGGAAATGGTTCCCTTTCAAAAGGACAGAAGCTCACAACAATGAATGTCAAAAGAGATGGAAAAAAATGAAAAACTGGGGAGTCAATCAAGATAGACCTTGATTGTGATGGATTGTGGCACAGTAGGTATTGGGATTTTACTCCTTTCACTATTGTAGTGTGATCTTGGAGTTTGTATATATAATTAGCAGGGGGGCTTTCCTCCTTGAAAAACACAAGTGCTGTGTTTTTTTGTTTTTCAGCCTTCTGGAGTTCATTGTTCCCAGTTTGATCTTTTGACATTCACTCTCGTGAGCTTTCACCCTTCTGATAGGGACTTCCTGTCTCAAATAAGCTGGGAAAGGGAATTTAAGCTTAATTCTAACCTGATAATTTTCCAAGTCTCCAGTCAAATTTGATTTTTTTCAGTTTTCTTGTTGCTCTGCCATCCCACATAGTGTCATACTTGATATAAAGAAAACATCCTAGTAGGGGATCTGGAGGGGAAGACAGCACACTCAATAAATTAAAAAGATGTATGGATGTAAAATAAACAGTTGTGTTTAGAAAATGTAGGCAAACCCTCATCACTGGAGTTATATACAATCCTATGCTTAACTGGTGTGAGAAGGGAACCCCACCAAAACGTAAAAATTTAAGTCATGATGCCTTTCTCGAAAGAAAGGTGTAGGCCACCTGCAGTGGCTAGATAGATAAAGATATTCAATGAACATTAGAAATCAGATAAACCTTCTTTTGAATGACTAGAATCAGACTTCCAAGAAGTAAATAAAGACCAGCCTGCTACAATTCCCCTTTCCACTGAATATATTTATTTTGTACTAAAATTAATATCAAGCAAATGAATGTCAATGTCCCACTTTATAAATGTGACCCCTTTACTGATACCCTCTCGTCCAAAACAATTTACCTTGGCTCACAAACCAACCTCCTATAAAGCAAATAAAGTTGAAATAGCATCCTACATCCATTGCATTTTTTTAACTAGCAAGTCATAAGTTGCACAAGTAAAACACACAGGGACAGAACAAGACCAAAAATGTACCACCTTCCTTCTTTCAAATGCTGGTAAATCAACCACAAGGCATCATTCAAAACCAAAGAAAACAACAGAAGTTTTAATAGCCATTCCTGTTTTATACCTTGGCACTTTTGTCCATCTTGACCAACATGCCTATTAACAACATAAAATGTCTAGAATTATCATAAACAGTATGACAAAGAGTTGCAGAAATGATAAGCAAGCCAATAAACTATTAGAAATGTTCTCAGCCTAGAATGATTCAGATACTAAAAAGCTTTGTTGATATCACACATCATCATTTTCAGGAACCACACACAATCCTGAACAGAAAAATGTGGCATCCAATAAACATCAGTAGCCATCAACAAATGCAGGTAAGGAGAAATAACAGCCTGCAACATTTGCATCATAAATCTGTAATCAGACTCGAGGTCGTGGTTCTCCAGTGTCATATCATACATATCCACGCTTCGTCCAGATATAGGTGATAACAGTATTCAAATCATCTTTATCGCTTATCACAGTGATACAACTCACTATTCAGAGGTAGCAACAACTGTCTCTTACCATGATCTTGATCTACAGACTTACAATAATCATAGCCAATGTCCTCAGAACCACAGGAAGTTGCTGAGTTGACTTTCTGCAAAGACATGTCAGCCCAATTAGGGTTACCACCTGTCCCTCTTTGGGCAGTTGTGTCCTGCAAAAAAAACTCATAAATGGCAAATGTTCCGAGATTTTAAGACAAAATATATTTCTTAAGTTTTCTTTAATAGTTGCATAAAACAGTTATTTTGTATCTAAAACACATATATTATATGAAAAAGCATAAGCAACACAAATGCTACAAAAATAAGCTTTTATTTTGGCTAAAAAGTGAAATTCTGTCCTTTGCACTGGCCGTGGGTATGTTTTGTCCTGCAAAATCTCACATTTCTACAAAAAATGTTCCACTTTGGGCTTTTGAAAAGGTGGCAACCCTAAGCCCAATTAATGTGAAAGTCTCACAAAAGTCAGGCGGTAAAGTTTACACCAAAGCCAAAACAATAAGATCTTCACTTAACAGTATAGCAGAACACATAGAAACCATGAACTGGTAATCGACATGCATAATACCTTCTTGAGTAATAATGACAGACCATTTTCCATTTCATAAAACATGCATGACCAATCTTTACTACTTACTGACTATGCCTTAAAAATTATTTACTTGTATTCGGCCCACTGGCACATTGGATACCCCAGACTGTCCATGCTTGACTAGCAGCATGAGTGCTGGAGGGACCATGTGGGGGAGCATGAGAGTGAGCATTGACATCAGCTGGTACTTCCTGGGAGGAGGGAGAGAGGCAGACTAGGCTTATCTGGCAAGTTATGTGCTGCAAATGCTATACAGCTTGGTCATGTGGTTGTACATGCAGGAAGCAGGCATTCGCTTCCCAAAGGCAATAACTGCAGAGCTTGTAAAGCTGCATGAATCAGGTATGGTAGGGGTTATGGCATATGTCCCAGGTGCAGTATGATTCTGCACAAGCCCAGAGGAGGCTAAGGTGGGTCCAGTAGACCTGCTGAATGAGGACATTAACAGGTGGCAACTGATGGTCACTTGTAGGCAGTTTAAAACAAAAAGGGTTGACCGTGTCCTAGATATCGTTAACCAAAAAAATGGTTTTACCATAGTAAATCTTCTGTTTTTCCCAACTTATCCTGTTATAGCTGTTTTACCAGTTTTATCACAAGATACGATCTGAAAGATAAGTTATATTAAGGGCTTGCTCTAGTTAAGCACAAGATTTCCTACTTTCCCTAAACGAGAGGCAGGACTGAACTTCTTCCAGTCATGTCACTAACTATTCCAACTTGTATAAAAAAGAAAAGACAGAGGTAGTCCACACAAAGTAGAGAAACTTGGATAAAATTCAAACATTTATTTGTAAGGGCTTTCATAGTCATTAAAGACTGCTTCATCAGACGTTATACAAAATAATATAATTTTGTCTATATAAATTAATTCAAATCCCAATAAATCAAACATATCACTTAAATAATTAGTAACTTAGCAACAAATAAATCCCACTACTATCCTCATTATGTCATATGTAAATGCATTGATATGTTCTTAAAACATCTATAATAACTGTAGTAAATAAATCAGTACGTGACATATACAAAATATTTTAACATATTTAAACAGTGTAAGAGATATATAATCAGTGTAAGAAGCATTTGTAGCATAGTTACATGGTATCAAAAAACAGTGAAGCACACATAAACTTTATTAAAGGTAAACTGTCACATTGTGACGTCAGTTCATCTGTAAACCAAATTCATCAAAAGCATGTTGCGTCCTGTCCATCAAGTAATAAATAACAAAAAAATATATATAATGACATAAAATAAATTACCCAGTTAAAATTAGTTGAGTTCCAAATATTATCTAAGAAGACCTCTAGCCTTAAGTGCAGGTTTAATAGGTATTTTATTGTTCAAACCTCACCCTGTGTCAGCTTTCAGTCTTATGATCCACCTCATTTTAGATGTTTCAGACATATTCCTCATCTCTCTCCCCCTACATTCATTCTCCTTTACTACTACTATTACCAGAAGCTTAAAACTATGTGCTGGGTCATTTTGCATTACATGTTGCATTACTAAGGCATTAGTATTTATGCCATTGTTTATATTGTATAGATGCTCCTCTACCGTATCCCTAAAGCATCTATCAGTTTTACCTATATAAAATGACAAACATGTTCTACAATATGCTAAATATATCACATGGCATGTATTGCAATCAGCATGGGCATTGAAAACTAATTATTTGCAAGTATCTGGATGCCTAAAACTCCCTGATGGATCTATATATTTGCAAAGATTAAATTTGCAGCATGAGAAATTTCCTCATTCAAAGGTACATCTCAAATCTAGGATAACACAACATTCTTTTAAGGGATTTCTTATTTTGAAAAACAAAACTGGGTTCCTCATCAACTATAGACCTTATCTCTGTGTCAGTTGTTAATATTATCCAACGTTTTATCAAGACATCAATTAGTTGGCTTACATTACTTGAATACAAAACCATATACTCAGGTAATGTTAACATCTCTGTTCCTAGTGGGGTTACTGCATCGACCTTCAGAAAAATGTTTTTTTCCCTGTGTTGATCTTACTCAGGTATTTTAGTTAAGATATTTTCAGTCTTTTTCATTATACCCCCCTCTCATGAAACCTCTTCCTTAAGCTGTTCAACTCTTCGAGGAATCCTTTATACTTTGCATTTAACCTTGATGCCCTCATTCCTTTTCCCTTTACAGTGTTCCTAAACTATAAGTGGGAAGCATGATGTCGATGTAAAAAAGTATTCCTGTAACATGCTTTCCTATGAATTTCAGTATTTAACTCCCACCTAACATTTTATAAATCTTAATATTAAGACAGTCTATCTCAGTACCAGAGCTATTTATACTAAAGTTTAAAAAAGTGGTGGTCATATTTAAGTTTTCATAAAATGAAATCAATTCAGTATCAGTTCCTGTCCATATCATAAAGAAATCATCGACAAATCATCAGTAAAGTACAAAAAAATGTTTAATTGAGGAGTTCAATAGATGTTCTTCCTCCCAATGGAAGTGCCATAGCTATGCCATCCTTTTGTAGGTATAGCTCATGATCAAACATAAAAACATTCATCTGTAACACCACTTCCATTGGTAAACAAATCAAATCTATAAACTTAAGGTCATGTTCAGTTTGTTTAATCAAATGCTGTTTAAGCATGTTAAGACAAACTGCATTAGGGATTGCATTGAACAAGGATTGGACATCTAAGGTTTGTTGTTTGTCTTTGGGCTTTTCCCAGTTAGGGGTCGCCACAGCAGGGACTCCAGTCTGCTAAAGATTGGCAGTGGATTTTTATGGTGCCAAGTTGCCAGCCCAACACCCACCCTTCAAAGAAGGCACACCCATCATGCATGCACCTACCTGCATGTCTTTAAATGTCACTCGACTGTGGGAGGACATGCAGACTCCACACAGAAGGTGCTCCAGCCAAGAATCGAATGGGAGAACCTCTGGCTGTGAGGCAACAACACTCATAGCCGGCCTTAGGCATAGGCCAACTAGGTGGCTGCCTAGGGCGCCGCTCTAGCAGGGGTGCTTTCCCAGTATTTATTTGGTGTAGGTAGACCAAGATGGGGGCACCAGGTGTTGTGGTGGGGACACCATAGAACCCTTTTGCCTAGGGCACCAGTTGACCTAAGGATGCTCCTGACAATGCTAACCACTGCACCAACGCGTAACCAGTGCATAATTCTTGTCATTATTCATTCCATTCATAAACTTATTTTTTTAAGTATTCCGAAAATTGATCAAAACTGCATTTACCATTACTGGTGCTGTTATGGGGATTATAATGGCTGAGCAAAGAGAAAATAAAGGTCAGTTGCCTGTCAGAGGCCAGGATCCACCAAGTTACATATGCATATTGCACCACAGGTACCTGTATGATTCAGTCAAAGTCCATGTACATCTAAATGATGTAAGACTTACCTCCCTACACTATATGAAGTGAGACATTGTGGAGACATCAGAATATGTGTTACAGGCTGGAATGTGCCTAGCACTGAGCAGCATTCTGTCATCACTAAGCATGATGCCACAATATGAAAAGAAGATAACTGACTTTAATAATTCCCTTTGTTTTGGTGTCATGCTAGATAAATACAGTATTTGTCACTGTGAGAGGACATGGTTAACAAGCCAGTTTGCCTTGCCATTTAGGTTTGCACTTGCCCACTCTAGCCTTTGTAATATTGGCTAAAACACTCCCCAATAGAGTCACTTTTAGGGAATGCCAAATTGAAAAACCTTCCAACACAGAAAAATCTATCCAAGGAAGTCTAAAGGTGTTACTGATCAAAGCTAGGTGTCTAAAAAAGAAGCTCCACTCCCTCAGAGCTGTCTTCACCTGGGGGAAGGCAAACATTTGTGCAGTTACAGAGACATGGTTTAAAGCCACAAAGAATGCTGTGGCAGCAGAAATTCCAGCGCCTTCCACACATTTAGACCAGAAACTGCACAGGCAAGGACTAAAGATGGAGGTGTCTCAATCTACATCAGTAATAAGCATACTTATAGGTTGGCTAAACAGGATGACACACACAAGTTCCTCCACAACCAGATTACCAGAGACAAAGTCCCATACCCTATACTGGCAAGCTATAGTTCACCCTATATGTCCCATGAAAGACACGCCTCATGCTTATACCTTTGGAGACACTCATCATTCAACCAAATACCATACTCATGGAGGACTTTAATTATCCTGCCATAAACTGGGAATCTACACGATCCCAAATTTGCAGGTGCAGAGATTCCTAGACTTCATAAACACAAACATCCTGGACTACTACAGGTATAAACATATTGGACATGGAACTCACAAATATATGAAAATGCTGCACCTCCAAGTGTCATGTCTTCTCTGGTAAGATCAGGTCACAAATCAATCTCTTTTGAAGTAAGAATCTATTCTGTAATCCCAGCAAACCCTGTAATAGTTAGAATCTTCTCCAAGGCAAGCTACCTTTTGCTAAGTGATAACCTGTCAAAATTTCAAGCCCCTCCAAGCCCAGATAATGCAGCAGGCTATGGAGAATTATTTACAGAGGCTCTGTACAACCCTAACAATGACTGCACAGAAGCTCAAAACCAACACAAAAAACAAACCATCCTTCTGGATTCCAAAATTAAAAAGTTGAACAACAAAAGAAAAAAGTCACAGCTAAAATTAGAAAGTGTAGTGCCAAAAAAGGTAAAAACACTGTCATCAAATTGAATAAGCAACTAAGAGGACTAATCAAGTCCAACAAAACAAACTTTGAGGTAACAATAGTGTCGTAGACCAAGGACAACCATAAGGCCTTCTTTACCTATGTCCAAAACCTCAAAGGTAGCACACACCAGTGTGCTAAACTACTGGCAAATGAGGACACGTTTATGGAACTGGGAGATACATAAATATTCTGGCTGACAAATTCAGCTCCAGCTTTATCCCCTGTCAAACCCGGTCACACGCCCAAGGAAATACCATCTAACATAAACCCCTCTGACTTCCAGTAGTGTGCAGGTCTTATATCCAGTCTCTAAGGCCAGGAATACAGCTTTGATGAGTCCCAACAATATACCAGAGTGTCTCCTAAATGAAAAATGACCTATCAGGGCCATTGGAGTCACTATTCAACCATTGCCTCTCCACAGACTTTGTACCACATGAATGGAAGATGCAGTGATCATTCCTCTGCACAACAGCAGACCATCAAAGGATCCCAGGAACTACAGATTCATTTGTCTGACAAGTCTCATATGAAAAGCCATGGAAAGACGTATCATGGAAATGATTAACAATGACATAGGAAACATTCAGACACTGGACCCAACCCAGTTTGGTTCATAAAAAGTAGAAGAAGGTGGACAGGAAAACTGATGGTCATGTGTTTCCACAGTGTGGGTTCATCTTTTGTCATTGTTATTTGTAATATCTAGCTTTTCTAGTAATTGTGAATTTGTGAGACTTCCACTTTCTGTTTCAGTGATCTGAACAGAGTCATTCACATATCCACAATCATCTCTTCAGCTATGAAAAGAGAAACAGCCATACCATTCTCCACAAATGCAGATGGAGGCCTTAAAACAGAAACAGCCACTGCAGTATTTACTAATCTGTTCAAAGACATGACTCTTGTAAGAAATACAATTGCCCTCTGTTAATTATAGCAGATGGTCAGAAGGAAGAGCACTTTCTTATTTTTCAATACATAAGGTCTTTATAAACTAGGCCATATTAATTAGTAGTAGGGAATACTTGCATAGATTCATGTATTTGTTTAATAAGGTATGTACCAATAAACAGATCTGATTTTATGAGGGAAATCAGTGAATGTTGGAGGAGTAAGATTAAATGTGAAGGATAAAAATCATAGCACTATCTAAATCAGAGCTGGTGAGAGGTATGTCCAAGTGTTATGTTCAAATGTCCTCTGCTCATTACGAATAACATATTGGGGTTCCCCTGAAAATAGACCACAATCCTAACAGAAAAAAATATATGCCTGCAATCAATCAATCAATAAATAAAATGGCTTTTTACATGTGCATATTATGCTCAGTGAATTCTAAGCAGACCCTCTGATTTTCTTAAATGATATATTCAAAGTTGAGTATTAAATGAAATATGGACCAAGTCTAGCTTTTCTAATATATACAGAACTGGAGAAAAAATAATCTGGAGGAAGGCCTCAAGTCTATAAACAGCAGCTGCAGTAGAAAAAGGTCCTGAAACAGTAAGACTGGGAATTACTACAGGACAGGTTCTTTAAGCACCTGAGAGCTGGGGAGGGGGTTCTTTCTTCAGAATCATAAGTTTGTTGATGCACTAGTTTTGTGACAGTGTTAATTTCACTGTAAAATTGGATCTTGAAATGAGGCAATTGTAAAGTACATATGCTCACTAACAGCTCTCTTTATGGTGTTCTTCCTTTTGGGACTGCCAGAAAGGCAAATAGTTATTTTGAAAGTGTTGCATTTGTTACATGGATGATTTACTATTTCGGATTTATTTTAGAAAACATCAGGGTGGCACTGCCAACAGTGAAAAAAAGTAAAATACGAACTACTAACAGAACCTCAGCTAACAATTTTTCCCTTCGATCCTGCTGTATCTCTTCTCTATTGCAGTTTAATTAATTTATTTACCTAGCACTTCATCAGGCATTTTGTAGCACACATAAGTGCTATCAGCACTAGATGTCCTATGAGGAAACAGCTCCAGTACTTAGTAAGGATGACTATCCCTTCTGGCATGTCTAAAGGTCAGTTTCCTGTACTTTCTCCTATTAACCTGGTGAACTTGGGCATTCTGAGGCAGTGTAGCAACTGCCTCATATATACAGACAACCCTCTCCTCTTACCTGCAAATACTCAGACTTGTGAGAGATGCTGTTATATCTCCAAAGTGGAAGCCATGCACTCTCCAGCCAAGAATGGAATAGCTGGTTAAGAGGAGAAGGTCAACACTTACACCACACCACATGGAACACATAGCCTTCCAGAACACCCACCATCACAGCCCACACATAAAAACACAAACCACACACTCACCTTCACAGAGGCTTACAATAGAAATCTACCCAAACAGCAGAGACCTCCAAGGCAGAAATGTACTCAACCACCACAACACAGCACAAACCACAAGTTACACAGCTCACCTACAAAGTGTACCCCTCAACCTAAGCCCCTAAGGCAAAACAGCTTGCCCAATACAATAATCATAAGTGACTCGATAATGAGGCACACTGATGTCCCACTCACTAGGTTGAATAAGTAGAAGGTAACAGTCAGCTGTCTATCAGGTGCCAGAATCCGACACATAACACATGCACTCAGGTCACTTCACAACAAGTACAAGTATGACTTGGTCATTGTCCATGTGGGTGTGAATGACCTGAGACGCACCTCCCTGGACTACATGAAAAGAGACATGGTGGAGCTCTCGGATTATGTGACCCAGGCAGGTATGACCCTAGCCCTAAGTAGCATCCTACCATCACCCAGAATGATACCACAGTACAAACAGAAAATGATTGACTTCACCAACTGGCTAAGTTTCTGTTGTCATTATAAGGGGATCCAGTATCTGTCTGCTTGGGATGACATGATTGGCAGACCTCAATGCTTTGCCAGAGATGGCCTACATCTGTCACCCCTGGGTTTCTGGGTACTGGCTAAGGCTCTTGCCACCCCTATAGTGCCTTTTTTAGGTGGTGTTGCAAAGACCAAATTACCACCATAACACCTATAAATAAATGCAATCTGAGTGTCATGCTGCTCAATGCTAGAAGTCTAAATCTCAAGATGCACTTGCTCGAAGCAGTCCTCAAAATGGAGAACATCTACATCTGTGCTATAACAGAGACCTGGTTTAAAGCAGCAGAAAGCACCCCTGCACTACCAGGCTGTAACTCATTCCACACCTTTCAGCCCCAGAACATGGGCAGAAGCTCCAAAGGTGGTGGTGTCTCCATATTCATAAAAGATATGCACACCTCCAGACTAGTAGCCCAGCATAACGCATCTGAGATACTCCAGACAGAACTAACAATGGGTAAGACAGTGATTCAGGCAGTAGCCTGCTATAGGTCCTAAACCATGTCCCAAGACTCTCACTTCACATTTCTAAGCACCCTGGAAACTATTAAGATCCAACCCAACACTCTCATGCTAGCTGATTTCAACTACCCCTCCGTCAACTGGGAAAACTACTCATGCACCAATGCACTGGCCCAATGCTTCCTGGAATTCATCAATTCCAATTCCCAGGGCCAGCTCATTCTTACCCCCCACTAGAGGAAGTAACATCTTTGACCTAGTTATTACTAACACTGGCAACCGTTGCTCTACATCAATAGTCAATTCCTCCCTGGTTAGATCCGACCACAAACTAATCACCATGGAAATCCACATCTCACCCTCACCCCCACAAAGGTATCCACCATGAAAGACTTCCCCAAAGCTGACTTTGGACTCCTAAAAACAGAGGTGGCTAACTTGACAGCACCCATGCCAATGGAAAATGGATGCATGACTGCCGAATCATAGACCAATGCACTGTACGAACACGTATATAAATGCATGGAACTAGCCATACCCAACAGAATCAAGATGCTCTCCTCCAAAAAAAGGAAGCCAATCTGGTGGTCCTCTCCCATTAATAAACTCTACAACAGAAGGAAGAAACTGTTACAGAAAAAGGTGAAGTCCTAAGACTGAAAAAATTCCCTTATTAGCCTCAACAAAAAGTTGAGATCCCTCATCAAAACCTCCAAAGCCAGCTATGAAGGCAGAATTGTGGCAGACACTAAAAACAACCACAAAGCCTTCTATAGTTATATCAAGAATCTCCATAGCAATACCCAGATTTGCTCTGAGTTACTGCAATATTGTACCTCCTATACTGAGCCAGCAGATATTGCCAACATACTGGCTGACAGATTCAGTGCCAAATTTACCCCTCTCTCTGCCCCTAAAGGAACAATCTCAATAACGGAAGAATGCCAGGCACCCAGCATTACTGCAACACAGGTTAAAGCTGCATTGTCCAAGGCCAAGAATACAGTTTCCATGGAACTTGACAATATCCCTGGCTGTGTTCTACATGAATTACAAAGTGAACTGGCACCACATTTGTGTGCCCTGTTCACTCACAGCCTCACCTCAGGCTTTGTCCCTACTGAATGGCACACTGCTACAGTCATCCCTCCCCATAAAGGAGGACCGACAACAGACCCTGGAAATTATTGCCCCATTAGCCTGGCAAGTCTGATATGTAAGGCTATGGAGCACATCATCATGGACCTAATTAACAAGGATATAGGGGAATCTCCAAACTCTAGATCCCATAAACTTTGGTTTTGTGAAAGGTAGATCATAATATAGATGAACAACAGCAATGCCACTGAGGATGAACTTTAGCTACACAAACATATGAAAGGTAGATCATGCCTGCTTAACCTGGTTGACTTCTTTGAGTCAGTCACCAGAGCGGTGGTTGAAGGTAAGGCAGTTCATACAGCCTACCTCGATCTGGCCAAGGCCTTTGATACCATTCCTCACTCAGGAATTATGGATAAACTCACCAAACTAGGCATCGACCCCTATATCGTTAGGTGGGTTATAAATTGGCTCACAGATAGAACCCACAGTGTGAAAGTAGTGGACTCCAAGACAGACTGCCAACCAGTTACGAATGGAGTCCCACAGGGATCGGTCCTGGGTCCTCTCCTGTTTGACATCTACTTCTCAGAAGTCCAGGCCAATACAGAGGGACTCTGGCTGACCATGTTCACAGATGACTGCAAGCTGGGAGCAATTATTAACTCCCCAAGTGATGCAGACATCCTACAGAAAGGCTTCACTGAGACAAATGACTGGTGTTGAAACCATGGCCTTAAGCTTAGTGCTAAAAAATCCATCATCATCCCCTTTGGGAAAAACTCAGTTCCCACTAATTACCACATCAATGGGAGCCCACCGAACACTGAAGGCATTATAAGAGATCTAGGGACACAGGTTGACAGCAACCTCTCCTTTGACCACAACATTACCACTGTGGTCAGAAAGTCCTTCTATGTGACATATCTCATTACCAAGGGTTTTGCATCCAGGAAGAAAGAGGACATCATTTCTCTCTACTCTTCCCTAATTAGACCAATCATAGAGTATAATGTCCCATTTGGCATGTACCTCACTAGTCACCTGCAACAGCTGGAGAGGCCACAAAAGTATCTCACAAAGAGGATCCTAGGCCTTAAACACATGTCCTACACTGACAGACTAAAAAAAACTCCAGTTATTCTCTGTCTCATATAGTCTACTAAGAGGCGATCTCTGCTTGACTTATAAAGCCATGTCTGACTCAGCTCTGTTAGAAATGCTACATCTAAAGAAATCCCTCCACACCACATGCTCCAGAGACCTCAACCTCATTACCATAATCAACAGAACATGCTGGAGGGACAGGTTCAAAACCAGAAGACTGCCCATGCTCTGGAATAGACTTCCCATACATGTCAAGCAGAGCACCTCACTGGACCTCTTCAAGAGCAATCTTGATGAATGGATGGGAAATAGAATGTTCACCCTGAGGATCATGCCAGCAGTTCTACTTGATAGAGGCACTGGGAACTAACATCGGGCGGCACAATGCCAGGACACTTCTATGGGCTAGGCTTGCAAAGGCTCCAGGGCCATTAGCCTAGTACACACCTATGAACCTATGAACAGAAAAGGTTAGAAAGAGCTAAAAAAAGAGCTTGAGGAAGAGTAAAAATTCATAAAGATAAAAAAGAACTTGCAGAACAGTGAAAATTTACAAACATGCACTAGTGTACACAGACAGACACACACAGACACACAATCATATACACACACATATGCATGTGTGCCTGCAAATAATGACTGTAAAAAATTAAGCAATGTTGTACACTTACTCCACTAATCTTTAGAACTGATCCGCAGCTAATAGTTGGGCAAACCAAAAGAGACAAAATGCAGGCACGCTGCTGTACAGTAACCATATTGGGGCAGTGGATGCACCTTTTTAGAGACTTGCTGAGTTCATTTGTAACATTAACACTTTAATACTGTAGCTTTTTAAGTGACAGTTATAGTATAAAGTTTAAATTGCAATGTGATAAAACTGTTTTTTAAATAATGTCCTTTTAATCCAATTTCTGCTTGGATGTGAAGCCTAGTTCCATTATTCTAGTCCTAGAAAGAAATATTTGGCATTTGCATTGCAGTCTTTTTTGTTCTATAAAAAAAAGGATTTCTTCTGGCAGTGTTCAGATAAGCTGGAAATATGTATTATTTATGCTATTTTTATTTTGATATAGATCCTCTGACCTAGTCTCATTGGGTAATATCAGGCACAGGTGAACAAATGTATTTAATAATGATAATATATCACCAGTCAAAGATGAAGCATAAACATAAATGTAAGTGAAATTTACTATATACAGTGTCAGAACTGTGGACATTGAGACCAAAGGTGGCAATAGGCACAATAGTTATAATGAGATAGTGAGAAAGTTAAATATGGAATATGATCCCCAATGTATATCAGCCTGAGCCCTGACAAGTCATTTTTGCTTGTGTTTGGTTTAAAAATGAACATGCCAGAAAATATAGCCATGCTGCTTTCTCCTGGGTGTGCTTTTAGCTAATTTAAGTAAAGTATTGTGTGTTCTTTGACATCTTTGTCAGCAGAATGTGTTTAGCTGGGGGGGGGGGGGCTGTAAATATATAAACTTTTAACAATCCTATATAAAACACAGATGCAGTCTTTTCATGCTGTTATTCTTATAACCGCAAAATAAAATGTCTGGCCCTTAGTTTCATAATCAATGTACAGCAGATTCAAACTTGATAACTTTTTCCAAGCAATGTTCATCCAGTATAAAGTAGAACTTATTTTTGAAACTAATCAGCCATTTCAGGAGAAAAATTAGTCAGAAGAGCAATTCTTAATTCTTTTGTCTCCATGTCTGTTCTAGATTTGTAGCATTAACTGTGAACAGCTAAATATTTTGTCTAGATCTATGACTGTTAATAAAACCTACTTAATTTTACTTTACAAACTCGAGGGTTTCTTCAATATGACTTTAAAGGTGAGGCTAGGGGGTTTGTAGAAAGACTTTTCACTGTGACTTGCTGCTGAAGCCAGTTACATTTGCATTCCCTAAAATGTGATAAATTGTATATATAACATCTTTGTTCATACAGGATATTGGCAATGTAGTTGCCATCTTGCAAGATTTTATGAGTAACCTGGGAGCAAGATACATGGAAGAATGAGTCAAAATGTGTTTTT
Organism: Protopterus annectens; assembly: GCF_019279795.1. Lineage (NCBI taxonomy): Eukaryota > Metazoa > Chordata > Ceratodontiformes > Protopteridae > Protopterus > Protopterus annectens. Next base: position 647,862,250 of record NC_056747.1, on the reverse strand, counting down.
TGAAATATGTCTTCCCCTGCCAGGGTAATTGCAAATGGGGATTTCACATTATCCCTCCTCTGTTGGGGTAACTGCAAATGGGGATTTCACATCATCCCTGAGATACAGTGAAAACACAATTGATTATAAAAATAACATTGGTTCATGGGCATAGCCCTTGCATGAGATATTTGAAGAGTTTCCCTCCCACAGAAAAATACTGTTCTTTTTAAATGTTCTTTTATCTTCTTTTCAGTAAAAAATATATTTTATTTTGTGCCCTTCAGCCATGTGTCCTAGATGTTACTAACCATCATTTTTTACCTAATATCATTAATAAGGCTTTGTTATTTAAATATTATGTTTCTCAGATGTGTATTTTTTGGCAGGTTACAGTGTGGCTTCTATTCGAAGAAATGATGAATACAAATATCTCTATGTCTCTGGAGCACCCCGACACAGTGGCACAGGAAAGGTCCTGGTGTTCAGACAGGATAAATGGACAGTTGGAAGCTTGCCTGATTTGAATGGGGAGCAGGTAGGATTTCATTTATGGTATCCCAGGAATGTAACTGTGGGTTTGTTAATTACTTGAATACAGTATCAACTGTTTCCACTGCAAATCTGATGAGCGTATTTATACTGACAGTGTATTTTTCTGTAATTAAAGCAATGAGTTGTGAAAGAAGTGTCCTGTGTAAACATGAGCCTGGCTCCAACAACCATAAATCCCATATGTGTACTTTGGTACACATCACTTAACCCAAAGGTTGTAAGCACATCACTTCACCCAAAGGTTCTAAGCACATCACTTAACCCAAAGGTTCTAAACACATCACTTAACCCAAAGGTTCTAAGCACATCACTTAACCCAAAGGTTCTAAGCACATCACTTAACACAAAGGTTCTAAACACATCACTTAACCCAAAGGTTCTAAATCACTCCTTAGAAAATGCATTTCTGTTTAGCAATTTCTATGCAATTAACAAAGAATAAAGGAATTAATTGTCAAATGTCTGTAGCTTTAACTGTACATTATAGTAATGATGAATGATATGGTGAAGTAGGATACTGGGGTGCTGATGACATAAGTGTACAACCTTCAGACCTCAGCCTTTTTTTGCTGTTGATTTTACTATTATGCCAAGTTTAAAAAAACACACTATAATAAGAGTTACCTGTTGCTATCAGTAAAATGTATTGGGTTAGAATGTGAATGAAGAAGAATCAGTTAAAAAAAAATATAGTAGAGAACACGAACCCAGGAATTCTCATTTCACTGCTAGTGAACTTGAAGGAGTGGAATAAATAAATCAAAATATATCCATTTTGAAAAATTCTCATTACCCTTCACTATGCATTTTGGAAAATGGCACTATCTGTGCATTTCAAATAACTGGCAACTAAATAATTTTAAGACTTTCTCCATCAAAAAATGTGACGTAGGCTCCAATGTTGATGATAAGAAAAAATGTTAAAGGATCAACCTGCCAAACATTAGTGGGTGCACATATCACAAAAGCTGGAAACAGACATTTAAAAAAGCTGCCATATAATTAACAGCACCCCTGCATTACCAGGCTACAATTCATACCACACCTTTCGGCCACCTAACCCAGAACGAAGCACTAAAGGCGGAGGCGTGTCCATATTCATTAAGGATATCCACACCTCCAGGCTAGTTGCACAGCATAATGCATCCAAGATTATCCAAGTGCAACTAACTCTGGGCAAGACCGCAATCCAAATTGTTGCTTGCTACAGACCCCCCACCATGACCCAGGATTCACAATCCTCATTTCTTGATACACTGAAAAGTATTAGGGTACAACCCAACACCCTAATAATGGGTGATTTCAACTACCCCACCATTAACTGGGAAAACTACTCATGTACCAACTCTTTTGCTCAATGTTTTCTAGAATTCATAAATTCCAACGCCTTGGATCAACTTATTCACACCCACACCAGGGGCAGCAATATCCTAGTCCTGGTCATTACCAACATGGGAAACCGGTGTTCCACACCAGAGGTCAATTCCTCATTGGTCAGATCTGACCACAAGCTAAAAAGCCTAGACATCCACATCCCATCCCCACCCCCAATTAGGGAAACCATTGCAAAAAACTTTTCCAAAGCCAACTTCACACTTCTTAAGACAGAACTGGCAAACTTCATGACACCCATGCAGACGAACAATAGAGGTATGACTGCCGAATCCTACACAAATGCACTTTATAAGCACTTACATGAGTGCATGGATCATGCTTTCCCTAATAGAACCAAGATGTTATCCTCCAAAATAAGGAAGCCAATCTGGTGGTCCTCTGCCATAAACAAACTCTACAACAGAAGAAAGAGACTGTTGCAAAAAAGAGTAAAATCCCATGACTGGAGGAACTCCCTGGTCAATCTCAGTAAGAAGCTGAGATCCCTCATAAAATCCTCCAAAGCTAGTTACGAAAACAAAATTGCCACTGACTCTAAAGACAACCACAAAGCATTCTATAGCTATGTCAAGAATCTAAATGGGAACACTAAGATCTGCTCTGAGTTACAGCACAATGACACTAAATATACAGAACCAACTGATATTGCCAACATCCTAGCAGATAGGTTCAGTGCTAACTTTACCCCCCTCTCACCCCCTAGAGGGCCCATTTCTATACTGGAAGAATGCAAAGTTCCTATAATCACGGCTGCACAAGTAAAAAAAACTCTCCAAAGCCAAGAACACAGCATCCATGGGACCTGACAATATCCCAGGCTGCGTTCTACATGAACTACAGAATGAACTGGCACCCTACCCAAGTACCATGTTTAATCATAGCCTCACCTCAGGCTTTGTACCCACTGAATGGTGCACCATGACGGTTATCCCACTCCACAAAGGGGGAGCCACGATCGACCCCGGGAACTACCGCCCCATTAGCCTGATGAGCCTGGTCTGCAAGGCCATGGAACGTATCATCGTGGAACTCATAAACAAAGACATTGGTAATCTCCAAACTCTGGACCCTACCCAGTTTGGATTTGTAAAAGGTAGATCATGTCTCCTAAACCTGATTGACTTCTTTGAAGCAGTCACCAAAGCCATAGATAAGGGTAAAATGGTTCACACAGCTTATCTAGATCTCGCCAAGGCTTTCGACACCATCCCCCACTCTGGAATTATAGATAAGCTCACTAAACTAGGTATAAATCCCTATGTCACAAGATGGGTTGCCAACTGGCTCACGGACAGAACCCACACTGTGAAAGTAGCGGATTCCAAATCCGGCATCAGACCAGTGACAAGTGGAGTACCACAGGGTTCAGTCCTGGGTCCTCTCCTGTTTGGTATCTACTTCTCTGAAGTGTAGGCCAACACAGAACGTCTTTGGCTAACAAAGTTTGCAGATGACTGCAAACTAGGAGCCATAATCGAAACTCCTAACGATGCTGACAAACTAAAAAAGGGCCTCACTGAGACAGATACCTGGTATCAAAGCCATGGCCTAAAGCTCAATGCCAAAAAGTGTATTGTCACCCCCTTTGGTAAAAACTCTGTACCCATGAACTACCACATAGCTGGCAGTCTACTTAATGCCGAAAATGTGATAAGAGACCTTGGGACACAGGTAGATAGTAGTCTCTCCTTTGATAATCACATCGCCACAGTGGTCAGGAAATCCTTCTACGTGGCTCATCTCATCACAAAAGGATTCTCATCCAGAAAAAAAGAGGTCATTGTTCCCCTCTACTCATCACTCATTAGACCCATTATAGAGTACAATGCCCCTTTTGGTATGTACCTCACAAGACATCTACAACAACTGGAAAGACCACAGAAATACCTCACAAAGAGGATTACTGGCCTCAAACAGATGCTCTATGCAGACCGTCTCAAAAAACGACAGCTTTACTCCATCGCATATTGCCTACTCAGGGGCGATCTCTGCCGAACATACAAAGCTATGCCAAACCCAGAGCTGTTGGACATGCTCCACTTAAAGAAATCCCAATCCCTCCGAGCTACACGATCTAGGGACCTAAACCTTGTCACCACAATAAACAGAACATGCTGGAGGGATAGATTCCTGTCCCAGAGACTTCCCATACTCTGGAACAGACTACCTATCTATGTCAAACAGAGCTCCTCATTAGCACTCTTTAAGAAAAATCTTGATGATTGGATGGGAAATGGGAAATTCACCCCAGGGATCACTTCTGTGGCTCTGCTCGACAGGGGCACAGGAAAATAATTTTCTTGGGTGGTGAAAGCCAGGGTACATTTTTTGGCTAGGCTTGTATGGGCCCTAGGGCCAATAGCCTAGTACCTACCTATGAACCTATGAACAGGTGGGAATGATGACTTCTTATCATAATGGCAATGCTTTCCATATTATCTTGGAATATGAATGGCATCAAATGAATAGGCAAAAAGGAAAGAATATTTAATTATATTACAAAATGCAGAGTGCAAATAGCAATGCTATAGGATTATAGGAGACACATTTAGAAAGAAGTGAGGATGTGAATTTGATAAAGAAAGGCTATCAGGATGGATATTCAGCAGAATATGAGGGACAAAGGAAAAGAGGAGTACTTACATTACTTGCTAGTGGAGTTCCAGTATGACAGAAGAGGAAAAAAAAAGATAATAATAGCAGATTTGTAGTAGTAAGTGGCTACTGGCAAGGGAGGAAGATTATGCTGGCATGTATTTGCATTTCACCTTAAACCTCTACAATGGAGCTTCAGAAAATTCTGGGAGAAATCATCAGCTTTCAGCAGGGAATACTACTTGTAGGTGAGGAGTGGAATTTGAGTTGCAACAGTGAGGATGTATTAGGGGGTCTAGATTTAACAAAAAGGGTAGATTTTTGAAAAAAAATTATGAAAATATTTGGTATGGAAGATGTGAATTCAGTAATAGGAGCTTAGAGAGAATTTACACATTATTCTCCAATGTACAAAAATTGGGCTAGGCTAGACAGAAATTATATATTCACAGGAACATGTGCATTTACTTTTGATATGCATCCAATAAGTATTTCAGATCACATACCAATAATAACTAAAATAAAAATGCATGATAATAAAATAAAAATGAGACACTGGCGCTTCCCCACCAACATTTAACAGAGAGGAATTTTTGGAATGGGTAGTGGCACTTATTCAGGAGTTATTAGGGAAGACAGAAATTTATTCGGAAAATATAGCTAGGGAGTGGGATAAAATTAAAGTGGAGTTTAAAAATAACAAAGTTTAAAGTATTGCGGAATAGGTGGAAGCTCACAGAAAAAGAAGAGGCACAACTAAAGAATGTTAAAAAGAAAATAAGGGGTCTACCTCAATAATATGCATGAGTTTAGAAAGATTGCTGTTAATCCACTGTTTTTTTTACAATGACTCCAGAGCATAAAAGCTTTTAACACAATGATTCAGACAGCAGAAAGTAGAAAGGGCTGTTGCTAAGCTTAGGGAGCCTATACCAAGGAAGATAACTTGAGATCCTGTAGAGTTATTAAAATATTTCATAAATTTTATGAAAATATGCATAAAGCTGAGAAATGTATAAATCAAGGAAAAAGCACAAATGGAAATATTTATGGGACAATTACCTATGCAAGGGTTAGAGGTAGATGAGGCTCAATTGCTGACAGGATGGGAGGATATGAGATAAAAATGCTGATGTGTATAACTAATCTACATGAAAGTCTCCAGTAACAGATAGTATTCCCATGGATGTTTGGAAGCTAGGAGGGAAGAAAATAAGAAAAGATCTGGAAGGTTTTGTTTAACAGCATTTTAAAAGGAGGAGAATTACCAACACCTTAGAAGAGAGCTGTGGTGGCTATAACGCCTAAAGATAATAAAAACCCATGAGACCCAGCTTCATATAAGTCCATCTCAATTCTAAACCATGATTATAGAGTGTTTATGTCTATAATGACTAAATAATGGCAAAGGTGTGCCAAAATTGATAGATGTGGATCATTGTGATTTTGTGGAGTGGAGGCAAACATCTGACAGCATTAACAGAACATTGATGATCCAGAGGGAAGCACAATGTAAGAAAATACCACTATTGTTGATGGGTCTTGATGCAGAGAAAGCATTCAACAGAGTAAGATGAGATTTTAAGAGTAGCGCAAAGGAAGCATTTGAAATCCGTGATAAAATAATAAGGTTGATTAGGAGGATACATGAGGGATCAGAAGTGAAAATTAAAGTGGGGGGGTGGACCTCTCTAAAGTGTTTTGCTTGAGCAATTGAACCAGGCAGGGGGGTTCTCTTTCCCCTTTGTTATTTGCATTATATTTAGAACAAAGAAAATAAGGGACTAGAAATTCAAGGATGTAATTGGCATACTAATCAAGAAAAGTTGGCTTTATTTGCAAATGACATTATTTTGTACCTGATAAAGCCAGAAAATGACATTTCAGTGTTGTGGAACATTCTGAGACAGTTTAAAAATTTTCAGGAAATAAAATTAATGAAGATAAAATAGAGGCAATATTTTTAAACTATGTACTCACAAACAAATTATTTTGGCAATACCCATATTTATGGGGACAGAATAAAATTAAGTACTTAGGAATATGGATTAAAAGGATTCTGTTATGGCAGCTAAGGATATGGGGGAAGAGAATAAACAAAAGATGATATAAAAACTGAGAAATTACATCCTTGTTTTATAGATATGGAGAGTAAGATACAAGCAGTGAAAATGCTTTTGACCCTTTAGTTTTATACACAGATCAGGCATATTATTATTAACCGGAGGAGAAGTTGTGGATAGCAATTAATAAAGAATTGAAGGTTTTTATCTGACAGGGGAAGAGGGCAAGAGTCAAGTGGAATAATTTGATCCTTCCAATAGAACAAGCTGGTTTGGGACTACCTGATTTTCAGACCCTCACATTTAAGTCTACTATATATAGTACAAGCAGAAATCTATACTTCAAAGTGGAAAGGGATGATGATATAATGGGGGAAGAGAAATGAGGAGAGACTGGGATTTTAGAGGCAGATCATTAATGAGAACAACAACAACCATACAAAATATTATTCATCCTCAAGTCTTGGTGAGTACCTTCACAAGGTGGGCCCTATTTTTCACAAAATCTCACCAAGACAACACTGATATATAGACTTTGTTTTATATAGCATATATCATGGACAGAAGTAGGTCAAAAATTTAAAAAGATAGCTAAGTGCACAAGACCCAGCATAAAACATGCCCAATCCTTGTCACTGCATTGGTACCAGGATTGGAAAAAATGACACTGTAGAAATACCAAAATACTGAAATATTCCTACAATGGGGCCAGGCCAGGCACAGGGGGAGGATGGACTCCCTGTTTTAGAAGGAAGTAGCAGTCCACAAAAATCACAAAAACTGATAGGCCAAAGAACAGCTGTAAAGACAATAGGGTGGATTATTAAGGATAAGAAAGAAATTATGTAGTGTTACCATTATGCAAAAAGCACAGAATTTCCAGACACAAGATATACAAAAAGATTAAGAGAGAAGTTAGAGGAAAGAAAAATAATTGCAAAAGAAAAAAAACTGTCAGAATCTTCAAATAAAAATTGTGTTCATTAATACAACAGATTTATGATAAAACATTATATAGACCAATAAACATTGATCTGTTTGGAAAAAGAAGTGTCCGAGGGAGTGCAAAAGTATAAATAACAAAACTTAGAGATTTTTTGAAAAGTATAAAAAAGAAATATGGACATGGGAAAGAAAGAGATTTGATATGGTGCAATATTTATGCAAGGTTGAAAGCCAAATTAATCAATACAAAAAAGGCAGCCCCAAAGATATTCAAAGAGAAATACAGGCAAAGGCATACAGATACAGACAATTTCACAATAAAAAATATCATCACAAAGAGGAAACATAGAAAAGAAGATTAGTAAAACAGAAGTTAAAAAATAGAAGCTGAAGTTGTGGAATGCTGGCGAAGTGAATGATGTTGTATAGAAGGTTTAACAAAGGTTACGTCACAGCATGATGGAAAGAGTCCCCAAAGTAAGGAGAAACAGGAAGATCAGGAAACATCTGAAGAAGAAATATGGACATGGAAAAAAAGAGATTTAATATGGTGTAATATTTATGCAAAGGAGAAAGCAACACTAATCAGTACAAAAAAGCAGCACCAAAGATATTTGGAGAGAAATACAGGCAAAGGAATCCAGACATGGAAAACTTTACAATCCAAAAAAATAACAAGACAAAGAGGAAAAAGTAGAAAAGAAGATTAGTAATGGAGAAGTTAAAGAAATAGAAACTGAGGTTATGGAGTACTTGTGAAGTGAAGGATTCAGTGTACAAAATCTAACTCAGAAAGCAACACAGCAAGATAGAGCACTAGACATCCAAATTAAAGGGAAACCATTGGAACAGGAAGCAACCGGCCAATTGCCACATGAAGATATTTTGGAGCCTTCTACAGGAAACCAGTGTAGATGTTCACTTGAAGCAAGGGAAGGAACAATAAATTGTGGCAACTCTGACACAGTCAATGTTGAGGAGTTATAGGCCAGTGAGTTCCCATATGACAGAGCAATGGATGACACAGGATGAAATTGAAGAGAATGTGCCACAGGAAGATGGTATAGAACTTTTTATAGAATGTCTGCAGAAAATGGAGAACAAAAATGTGTCCTCAGTTTAGAAGAAAATGACATAAGAGAAGAGTTGCTTGATTTAATAGATATAGATAGACATATTAAGATCAATGAAAGAGAAAGACTGCAGAAGGTCAATAAAACCCCAAAAATTAGAAGTTTGATAAAACAAATGAAAACATTAATTAGGACTGCCCATAGAGATCCATATGATATAACAGAAATAAACAGGATATATTTCAGTGCAGCTAAATTAATAACAGATAAAATTCTACCACAAGAACACAGGGTATGAAAGGAAAAGAAGTTGGAGAAATTGAATGCCATCATGGAAGTATTGAATAGAGAAAACTAGAAAGCAATTAAGACAAGAAGTGTTGCTGTTAGAGGAGTATAGAAGAGGGAATAGATCAACAAAAATACTCAGAAAGATAGATATGATAAAAGCAATGCACAATATTATGGATCAGGATCTGTCATGCACTATCGCAAATAATAAACTAAAAATATAAGCAAAGGCAGAAAAACTTAGAATTTACACAGGTAAATATAAAGGAAAAGTACAAAATAAGCAACTTATTGATGACCCAAAAAAGTTTTATAGAGAATTGGGAAACAAGGTAAAAGGAACTGAAAAACCACCAAAAAAGAAGAAATAGATACATTTTGGAGAAGTATTTATAAAGAGCCTGTGCAACATAACAAAGATGCTAAATGGATAGAAGATGTAAAAGAAATAATAAGTTCAAAGGTACAGGATATGAAATGGGATGAAGTAACAGCCATAGAAATTGAAATAACGTTAAGAAAAGCCTTCAATTGGAAAAACCCAGGCCCAGATGCACTACCTAACTTCTGGTTAAAAGTGCTAACATCTTTGCATGAAGATTTAGCTATGGGTAAGAACTATTTATATGTGCACCCTGAATGGATACCAACCTGGCTAACAACAAGAAAAACAATGCTCCTACTTAAGAGTGAACCTGCAGACTACCCTAAAAATTATAGACTAATAACTTGCTTTCTGACGACATATAAACTGTACACTGGAATTTATGCTGACAGAGTTTATAGTCATTTAGAAGAAAGCACAATTATGGCAATAGAACAAAAGGGCAATTAAAGAAAGTCATATGGAACAAAGGATTGTTTGTTGTTAAAGTCATAGCGGAAAACTGTAAAAAGGGGAAGAATCTAAGTATGGCATGGATTGACTATAAAAAACATGTGACAGTTTCCCACATTCATGGATAAAAGAGTGTTTAAAAACATATAAGATACACCCTACAATGATAAACTACATCACAGTGACCATGAAACAGTTGCAAACCACTTTGCAGTTAAGCCATGGTAAAGGACAAATTATTATTCTAGGAATAAAAATCCATAGAGGGATATTTCAGGGTGACTGTTACCGTTACTCTTTTGCTTTGGCCTTAACCCATTAAGCTGTCTGCTTAACAGATTAAGTCATGACTATGATTTGGCTCCCAAAAAGCAACAAACTGTAAAGACTTCTCATCTTCTCTTTATCAATGATTTAAAACTGTATAGCTCATCAGATGAGGAACTGAAAGCACAACTGTAAGTAGTCAAAACTTTTTCAGATGATGTAAGAATGTCATTTGGTCTTGATAAATGTGCAAAAGCAACCTTTAAAGCAGGAAAGCTGCACTACCAAGAAAATATCAGCTTAGGACAAAAATGTAATATAAAAGAATTTGAGCAAGAGGGAAAGTATAAATATTTGGGAACCGATGAAGGATCGACAATAAAACATGAACAAATGTGAATAAAACTGATGAAGGAATATTTTAGAAAACTTGAATTAATCCTAAAAACAACATTGACATCTACGAACAAAATTCAAGCCTATAAACCAATTTGCTCTTCCTTTCCTAACTTACAGTTTTGAAGTGATTGACTGGTCCCAAAAAGTGCTGGATAGATTAGACAGGAAAACAAGAAGGATGCTTCATACTCATCAAATGATTTATAAAAATCAGTGCATGCCAAGATAATTATAAAATCCCCATTCTGAAGGAGGTGTGGGCCTACTTGAAACTGATTACATGTATAGATCTGTAATTGTTAGACTGCATACATATTGGCCACTCTCACAAGACCCAAATATAGTGAAAGTTTTGAAACATGAGGAGAATAACTGTAAGATGACCTCCCTTCTTAGTCTAGCAGAAGCATATTGGCATCAAGCAAGACTGGAAATCAGACCAGAAATAGATAAAAATCAGGCAGCAACTGAATGTGCCAAAAAACAAAAGAAAGAGTATAAGGTGAAGGATCAGATGAGAAGGCAAGAAATGTGGAAAATGCATAAATATAGTTGCAAATATAGAAAACTCCTGGAAGATCCTCATGTTGATCAGGATAGAATGCAGGAATGGTTAAGGAGAAGCAAATTCAAACCAGAAGATGAAAGGCTAACATTGGCAGCCCAAGATAGTGAGCTACGTACACATTGGTTTACAAAGTCCATTGAACATGTGGGAGAAACAGACAAATGTAGGTTTTGTAAAACAGAACTGGAAAGAGTCACATACCTTGTTGCTGGTTTTGATATACTAATGGCAGAAGAACTGTATACTGAAAGGTATAATAATGTGGCAAGGCTGTTGCACTGGGGTTGTGCAAACATTATAACATTGAAGTAACTGAAAAACACTGAAAACATGAGCCTCAAAGCATCATAGAAAGTGATGAAGTCTGCATCACATGGGAGCATCCATTACCAACAGTTCAGAAGATAGATGCGAGAAAACCAGATACAGTGGTCCATGAAAGGAAGACAAAAGTAGCATTGATCATTGAAATCGCTACATCCAGTGACTACAGTCCTGCTTACAGAGAGACACAAAGTAATAAAATATCAGGATTTGCAGGCAGAAATGAGAGCAATGTGGAAGAAAGATACCCACACAGTCCCAATAGTAGTAGGAGAAACTGGTCTTAAAAAAATAATCTACAATCATATTTAAATATGTTACCAATACATGTAACTCCATGTGAATTGCAGAAGGATTCATTACTGGGACAGTATGGATGCTGCAAAGAGCACTTCTGGCTGACATCAAGGATTGAAGCAATACTATTTTCATGAACTTTAATTATACTTTGACTTAGGAATGGGGTCCATTCCCATAACGGTATTAGAAACCCAAAAGATTTGGAGAAATTAAAAAAGTGAAAGAATGGTATATTCATAAGGTAGCAGAAAGTATTTCAAGAACTAAGCCAACGCAGGAATGAAGAAAGGATGCCCTGCTGACAGAGGGATAACTGCAATTAGGGGTACAGAGAATAGGTAAGAGATAGCTAGAATGCACTGGAGAAAACTGGCAAAGGAATCATTGTATTGGGAGCAAATAATTAGAGAGGGGAAAAGTAATTGAGTGAGAAGAGGCCAATAATTAATTTGGACTGCAGACTAGATATTGCCTTTCCCATCAAGGATTAATATCAGAGTATAGGCAAAGAGAAAGAAGTAGAGGGATCCTATGTGAAAGACCAGCACTGGTAGAGTTTTTAGCAGAATCTAGATCAGAAGCTGCTGTTAAAAAGGCGATAATTAGTAGGGCATATAAAATACTGCATGATAACTATAGGAGTCAATCAGAGGAGATTAGAAAGGATCGGGAGAGTGATTGGATAAGCAATTCACAAGGAAACAATGGGAGGATGTATTTATGGCTCCCTAATAAGCAACAAAGTCTAGAAGATTTAGAATCTTTGCTTGAAAGTGTTTGCATAGGTATTTTTATACCCCAAGCAGGCTCCAAAGAGTTTTTCGTCAGGTAGATTGCAAATGTTGGAGGTGTGATGTGGAAGAAAGAGATAATTGGGAACTTATTTTTTCATTTTGTAATGAGTTGGCAGATTTTAAAAATTCCCTGCCAACTAGTTTGTCAAAAATACTGGATATGCAACCTGGTGTAAC